>NW_027478199.1:55000-57500 GCF_051020975.1 Osmia lignaria lignaria | reverse complement strand
GCCACACGCTCGACGCTACTCCCGACCGGTCCGAGCGAACCGAAAGTGCCTTCCTATAAATACCGAACGGCCGGCCGCTAGGTCGGCGACGCATGGGCTTACGCCCAGGCGTATGCCTGTGCAAACCGCCGTGAGAGCGTACCATCCCGCCGGCACGGTAAAACTTAGACTGAAAATATCGTCGAACATATCCTTTCATTTTATAACGTTCTATACATGAAAATTAATAAATTAACATGCAGGACATAATAAATTCACATTCTCATGTAAATCATGGGTTTAATTAATATTTTAAAAAATTTTAAAACCGCCCAGAACCGATGAGATGAAAATATTAAAACGATATTTTTGCATTTTCTTACGGTAAAACATTAACAAATAAGCGACTATAGCAATATAAAACTCCATTTGTAATTTAATTAATCAAAATTAATATTTTTTTTTGATTTTTCAGCGATCCAGAACCGATGAGACGAAAACATTAAAACGATATTTTTGCATTTTCTTACGACAAAACATTAACAAATACGAGACTATAACAATATAAAACTACATATGTAATTTAATTAATCAAAATTAATAATTTTTTTTGATTTTTCAGTGATCCAGAACCGATAAGTCGAAAATTTTAACAATCATATTTTTGCATTCTGTACCGTGGATCCATCGTTAAACGCTATTAAACTAACGTCCGTGATGGTATAAATGCAGATTTTCGCTCCGTTTAGCCAAAATAACGAACTATAGGTGCGCTCCGAAATATTTCAAAGTCCCAGCGGCGTATTGCTTCGCCTCTTAGAACCGATTAGTCGAAAATTTTAACAATCATATTTTTGCATTCTGTACCGTGGATCGATCGTTAAACGCTATTAAACTAGCGTCCGTGATGGTATAAATGCAGATTTTCGCTCCGTTTAGCCAAAATAACGAACTTTAGGTGCGCTCCGAAATATTTCAAAGTCCCAGCGGCGTATTGCTTCGCCTCTTAGAACCGATTAGTCGAAAATTTTAACAATCATATTTTTGCATTCTGTACCGTGGATCCATCGTTAAACGCTATTAAACTAACGTCCGTGATGGTATAAATGCAGATTTTCGCTCCGTTTAGCCAAAATAACGAACTATAGGTGCGCTCCGAAATATTTCAAAGTCCCAGCGGCGTATTGCTTCGCCTCTTAGAACCGATTAGTCGAAAATTTTAACAATCATATTTTTGCATTCTGTACCGTGGATCGATCGTTAAACGCTATTAAACTAGCGTCCGTGATGGTATAAATGCAGATTTTCGCTCCGTTTAGCCAAAATAACGAACTTTAGGTGCGCTCCGAAATATTTCAAAGTCCCAGCGGCGTATTGCTTCGCCTCTTAGAACCGATTAGTCGAAAATTTTAACAATCATATTTTTGCATTCTGTACCGTGGATCCATCGTTAAACGCTATTAAACTAACGTCCGTGATGGTATAAATGCAGATTTTCGCTCCGTTTAGCCAAAATAACGAACTTTAGGTGCGCTCCGAAATATTTCAAAGTCCCAGCGGCGTATTGCTTCGCCTCTTAGAACCGATTAGTCGAAAATTTTAACAATCATATTTTTGCATTCTGTACCGTGGATCGATCGTTAAACGCTATTAAACTAACGTCCGTGATGGTATAAATGCAGATTTTCGCTCCGTTTAGCCAAAATAACGAACTTTAGGTGCGCTCCGAAATATTTCAAAGTCCCAGCGGCGTATTGCTTCGCCTCTTAGAACCGATTAGTCGAAAATTTTAACAATCATATTTTTGCATTCTGTACCGTGGATCGATCGTTAAACGCTATTAAACTAACGTCCGTGATGGTATAAATGCAGATTTTCGCTCCGTTTAGCCAAAATAACGAACTTTAGGTGCGCTCCGAAATATTTCAAAGTCCCAGCGGCGTATTGCTTCGCCTCTTAGAACCGATTAGTCGAAAATTTTAACAATCATATTTTTGCATTCTGTACCGTGGATCCATAGTTAAACGCTATTAAACTAACGTCCGTGATGGTATAAATGCAGATTTTCGCTCCGTTTAGCCAAAATAACGAACTTTAGGTGCGCTCCGAAATATTTCAAAGTCCCAGCGGCGTATTGCTTCGCCTCTTAGAACCGATTAGTCGAAAATTTTAACAATCATATTTTTGCATTCTGTACCGTGGATCGATCGTTAAACGCTATTAAACTAACGTCCGTGATGGTATAAATGCAGATTTTCGCTCCGTTTAGCCAAAATAACGAACTATAGGTGCGCTCCGAAATATTTCAAAGTCCCAGCGGCGTATTGCTTCGCCTCTTAGAACCGATTAGTCGAAAATTTTAACAATCATATTTTTGCATTCTGTACCGTGGATCGATCGTTAAACGCTATTAAACTAGCGTCCGTGATGGTATAAATGCAGATTTTCGCTCCGTTTAGCCAAAATAACGAACTTTAGGTGCGCTCCGAAATATTTCAAAGTCCCAGCGGCGTATTGCTTC
>NW_027478199.1:45000-47500 GCF_051020975.1 Osmia lignaria lignaria | reverse complement strand
CCCATAATTTTCGTGTTATTTCCTTTTTGCTTCAAACATTTTGCGGACTGCAGCTTCGTCGTATTGCTTTTATCAATTTTTAACAATTTCAAAGCGAAGACAACTCGCAAGACGATCCATTTCGTCTCGGTTCAATTTTAACGTCCGTCCGTATTATTTTTTGTTCCACAAGAGATTTCGAATAGGTTTCTTTATTTATCATCCCTTCTTTTCGAGCGCCACGGAAGCAAGAGGAAAAGCAAGAGCGAGAGAACATTTCGCGTATACTTCATTTAACAATTTTAACCAACACGCGATGTACTCCACACACCTCTTAGATTTAACAACTGCTTTTCTCTTCTTCTCCCCTTAGCGCAAGGGTAAACCCCATTTGTCTCTTCTTTGGAACGCAACAAAACTTTCGAGGACTGGACGACCGAGCGATGGTCGCGCGGTCTTCGCTTATCTTTAACAAACGAAGTAGTCCGTATGTATTCTAAATGTTGAAGCCTCCTAGAGCTTTAAGCCATGCGAGACATTGAAATGCTGTTTTAACGGGAGCATGCATAATTGCTGCAAACATACTTTTATCACAAGTTCTAGCCACGCCACGGAGGCTTCGAAGTTCCTTCACCATTCGCTTTCCTCTCTTTTGTTACACAGTTTCAGACTACGATCAGGGGTACCGAAACGCTGTATTGATTGTAAACAACCATTTTTATCTTGGAGCGGAGCGTTCCTTTACTCGTTAGATTTGTCTTGTCGCGTGTGTATTCGCTTTTTCGACGCTTTTTAACCATTTAACTTGTTTAGCGAAGCTAAACGCACAGACAGACAAAAAAAAAGGAACAGCATCGCGCGTCAAACAGCGACGACCCATCTGAAGCGATCTTTCATTTATACACCGTTTGTAAACAGAGAGATGTATAAAGCGCGGGGAATCATTCGAAACCCTGGGGCTATTCGAGCTTGCATTTCAGCAAATTATCATCTCAAACATTTCACTCGTTTGCTTTTTCTAAATTTATAGGAGAGCTTCTTTCGTTTATTTTTGACACACCTTTCGTAAATATCGTTTCTGGCAACGTCGGGAGCGTGGATTTCTACAAGTGAACAATCGCGCCGATCCGATAACTTCCAGCAGGATGGAGAATCTTTATAGATTATCTTCCGAGAACTCGGTGCTTTCACGGGCGGTCGTTTATAAATTTTAACGAACGACTCGCGCGCCGTGACGCACTTGCGCTAGTTCGAAGAGATATTTCGAAATTTGTTTCTCTCCTTTAACGGCCTGCATTTAGTGTATCGGTTGCGATTTTCGTCACATCGTTTCCACGACAAACGCCGACGAACTGCCCAACTATCGCTCGTACGTTGCGACTCTTTCTTTGTTTATCGTTCATTCATTCTTTCAATTTCGTTCGATAATCCCGCTCCGAAACGTTCTACTTTCGTTGAACGACGGCGAGATGTTTAGAAAGAAATGAATTACTCTTTTTTCGAGAAGCAAACGCAAGCAGTCTTTTGTTAAGAAAACGACCCTCAGCCAGGCGTGGTCCAGGAATTGTATCCGTGGACCGCAATGTGCGTTCGAAATGTCGATGTTCATGTGTCCTGCAGTTCACACGTTGACGCGCAATTAGCTGCGTTCTTCATCGACCCACGAGCCAAGTGATCCACCGTTCAGGGTAATCGTAAAATTTTGTATTTCAAACTCTTTAGATCTTTAGAGTGTTATTTTCATTATTAACACGCATCACATTCGATACCCACATCACTCTCCCACCCGGCGCGTGCGGGAGAGCGAATTCGGGCGTCGCCAACGTATTTGTTTGTTTGTTCGATCGTTGACGACACGATCGCGTCCAAGGACGGAAACCGTCGGAGAAACGCCCAGTGGCACGCTCCTCTCGACGGTCGGGCGTAAAGTACATTTAAAAACCTTGAAAAGTACGAACGCACACAAGGAATGCGAGCGCGCGTCCTGTCGCTGAATCGTGGGTTGCGAGATTCGAACAGACACACGGCCGGCGACGATCGGTCTAACTAATGGACACATAGTTTTTCAAAGACTCGCTATCGTCGCTTCTCAGCCGGTCCGTAAACAACACACATCGATCAGGCGGACGCACGAATCTTACCACGGTGCGTGTTTCGTAGATTCCAGGTTACCCGCAAGTACCTCTCTCTCCCTCTCGAAAGAGGAATCTCGATCCGTCCTTTTTGGACAATGGAGAAATCTTTTTATCGCAACACGGATGGCAAAGAAACAACCAAAGCGTAGGAGCGTGGGGACGAGAGCGACGAAAAGAACGTCGCGAAAACAAAGTTTCGACGGTTGCTCGTTCTAATACATCGTAGTTTCAACTCTCTCAGTTTTAACCACTCCTAGACGCTTCGTAAACTTTTAACAATTCTTCGCCTCCGCGAGTTTCATTTCGAATAGAGCGAACGCAACACGGACCAAAAAAACTCCGGTGATGCCAGATCATTTAGCAAAGATCAGACGGCGGGTCATCTG
>NW_027478199.1:32500-42500 GCF_051020975.1 Osmia lignaria lignaria | reverse complement strand
TTTCACCTTAATTCGGTATGTACTTAGACATGCATGGCTTAATCTTTGAGACAAGCATATGACTACTGGCAGGATCAACCAGGGAGCTTAGTTATTATTGTAAATTTAAATTTTCGTCGTCGGCCCTCCCTGTAAGACCGATCGACGTTAAGCCATTTCTCTTTTGTATGTAACACACATTTCATAAATTTTGTACCTCTTATAGAGGCCAAATATTCTCCTCCTCCTCTCATAAAGCACGAAAATCACTTTCACGCCGTGCATCCATCGTGCAAGCACGTAGACCACACACGCTGGACAATATAATAAAAGATAGCGCGGACAGTGGCATGCTATACAAATCGAGAAAGCGCGTACAGTGATCATGCTGGTCATTTTGCCACCAAATTTTATAATCTTTATCATTAGAGCGGGCCCACCAACCTCGTCTCTGTACTTTATACATTTCTCCTCCATCTGCACACACCTTTTCAAACATTAACGGAGAGAGTTCCTTGGACTTGCTTTAAATGTACATATTAGATATGTTGGAATCTCTCTCCTTTAGAAGTTTCCCCAGCCTTAAAACTTCTTTCATTTTTACTCCTCTCTCCATACTTATTTTCCTCTCTGAACGTATCAGAGAGGATTTTATTTCTGACACCTCTTGACTTTTCTTAAATTCAGGGACGTAATTTTGTTCATAATTCAGTGGACTTTTGTGTATTTTATACTTTAAATATTTCCAAACAGTCTCCCTTCTAAAAGTGATAGAACGAATTTTCGTCTAACACTACTTTCTTGGTTCAAAAATTTTATACAATCTTATAACTTTTTCAGTTTTAACAAATTTTGGTTACAGACAGTTGATGCTCAGTTTGTACAAGTATGCAACATTTATAAGTGCATACAGGTCACCAGCCTTATATTACAAGGCTCACCACATATGGGCCATTCGGTCTTAGACACCGACCCGTGGTAATGCTGTGTGGAGATTAATAATAATCCGCAACGGAAAACCGGAACGAGAATAGTCGAGAAAGTATATTCTCGAGGAGCGGTAGACTGCTTTTCAACCGAAGTCATAAAAGAGCCACACGCTCGACGCTACTCCCGACCGGTCCGAGCGAACCGAAAGTGCCTTCCTATAAATACCGAACGGCCGGCCGCTAGGTCGGCGACGCATGGGCTTACGCCCAGGCGTATGCCTGTGCAAACCGCCGTGAGAGCGTACCATCCCGCCGGCACGGTAAAACTTAGACTGAAAATATCGTCGAACATATCCTTTCATTTTATAACGTTCTATACATGAAAATTAATAAATTAACATGCAGGACATAATAAATTCACATTCTCATGTAAATCATGGGTTTAATTAATATTTTAAAAAATTTTAAAACCGCCCAGAACCGATGAGATGAAAATATTAAAACGATATTTTTGCATTTTCTTACGGTAAAACATTAACAAATAAGCGACTATAGCAATATAAAACTCCATTTGTAATTTAATTAATCAAAATTAATATTTTTTTTTGATTTTTCAGCGATCCAGAACCGATGAGACGAAAACATTAAAACGATATTTTTGCATTTTCTTACGACAAAACATTAACAAATACGAGACTATAACAATATAAAACTACATATGTAATTTAATTAATCAAAATTAATAATTTTTTTTGATTTTTCAGTGATCCAGAACCGATAAGTCGAAAATTTTAACAATCATATTTTTGCATTCTGTACCGTGGATCCATCGTTAAACGCTATTAAACTAACGTCCGTGATGGTATAAATGCAGATTTTCGCTCCGTTTAGCCAAAATAACGAACTATAGGTGCGCTCCGAAATATTTCAAAGTCCCAGCGGCGTATTGCTTCGCCTCTTAGAACCGATTAGTCGAAAATTTTAACAATCATATTTTTGCATTCTGTACCGTGGATCGATCGTTAAACGCTATTAAACTAGCGTCCGTGATGGTATAAATGCAGATTTTCGCTCCGTTTAGCCAAAATAACGAACTTTAGGTGCGCTCCGAAATATTTCAAAGTCCCAGCGGCGTATTGCTTCGCCTCTTAGAACCGATTAGTCGAAAATTTTAACAATCATATTTTTGCATTCTGTACCGTGGATCCATCGTTAAACGCTATTAAACTAACGTCCGTGATGGTATAAATGCAGATTTTCGCTCCGTTTAGCCAAAATAACGAACTTTAGGTGCGCTCCGAAATATTTCAAAGTCCCAGCGGCGTATTGCTTCGCCTCTTAGAACCGATTAGTCGAAAATTTTAACAATCATATTTTTGCATTCTGTACCGTGGATCGATCGTTAAACGCTATTAAACTAACGTCCGTGATGGTATAAATGCAGATTTTCGCTCCGTTTAGCCAAAATAACGAACTTTAGGTGCGCTCCGAAATATTTCAAAGTCCCAGCGGCGTATTGCTTCGCCTCTTAGAACCGATTAGTCGAAAATTTTAACAATCATATTTTTGCATTCTGTACCGTGGATCCATCGTTAAACGCTATTAAACTAACGTCCGTGATGGTATAAATGCAGATTTTCGCTCCGTTTAGCCAAAATAACGAACTTTAGGTGCGCTCCGAAATATTTCAAAGTCCCAGCGGCGTATTGCTTCGCCTCTTAGAACCGATTAGTCGAAAATTTTAACAATCATATTTTTGCATTCTGTACCGTGGATCGATCGTTAAACGCTATTAAACTAACGTCCGTGATGGTATAAATGCAGATTTTCGCTCCGTTTAGCCAAAATAACGAACTTTAGGTGCGCTCCGAAATATTTCAAAGTCCCAGCGGCGTATTGCTTCGCCTCTTAGAACCGATTAGTCGAAAATTTTAACAATCATATTTTTGCATTCTGTACCGTGGATCGATCGTTAAACGCTATTAAACTAACGTCCGTGATGGTATAAATGCAGATTTTCGCTCCGTTTAGCCAAAATAACGAACTTTAGGTGCGCTCCGAAATATTTCAAAGTCCCAGCGGCGTATTGCTTCGCCTCTTAGAACCGATTAGTCGAAAATTTTAACAATCATATTTTTGCATTCTGTACCGTGGATCGATCGTTAAACGCTATTAAACTAACGTCCGTGATGGTATAAATGCAGATTTTCGCTCCGTTTAGCCAAAATAACGAACTATAGGTGCGCTCCGAAATATTTCAAAGTCCCAGCGGCGTATTGCTTCGCCTCTTAGAACCGATTAGTCGAAAATTTTAACAATCATATTTTTGCATTCTGTACCGTGGATCGATCGTTAAACGCTATTAAACTAGCGTCCGTGATGGTATAAATGCAGATTTTCGCTCCGTTTAGCCAAAATAACGAACTTTAGGTGCGCTCCGAAATATTTCAAAGTCCCAGCGGCGTATTGCTTCGCCTCTTAGAACCGATTAGTCGAAAATTTTAACAATCATATTTTTGCATTCTGTACCGTGGATCCATCGTTAAACGCTATTAAACTAACGTCCGTGATGGTATAAATGCAGATTTTCGCTCCGTTTAGCCAAAATAACGAACTTTAGGTGCGCTCCGAAATATTTCAAAGTCCCAGCGGCGTATTGCTTCGCCTCTTAGAACCGATTAGTCGAAAATTTTAACAATCATATTTTTGCATTCTGTACCGTGGATCGATCGTTAAACGCTATTAAACTAACGTCCGTGATGGTATAAATGCAGATTTTCGCTCCGTTTAGCCAAAATAACGAACTTTAGGTGCGCTCCGAAATATTTCAAAGTCCCAGCGGCGTATTGCTTCGCCTCTTAGAACCGATTAGTCGAAAATTTTAACAATCATATTTTTGCATTCTGTACCGTGGATCGATCGTTAAACGCTATTAAACTAACGTCCGTGATGGTATAAATGCAGATTTTCGCTCCGTTTAGCCAAAATAACGAACTTTAGGTGCGCTCCGAAATATTTCAAAGTCCCAGCGGCGTATTGCTTCGCCTCTTAGAACCGATTAGTCGAAAATTTTAACAATCATATTTTTGCATTCTGTACCGTGGATCGATCGTTAAACGCTATTAAACTAACGTCCGTGATGGTATAAATGCAGATTTTCGCTCCGTTTAGCCAAAATAACGAACTATAGGTGCGCTCCGAAATATTTCAAAGTCCCAGCGGCGTATTGCTTCGCCTCTTAGAACCGATTAGTCGAAAATTTTAACAATCATATTTTTGCATTCTGTACCGTGGATCGATCGTTAAACGCTATTAAACTAGCGTCCGTGATGGTATAAATGCAGATTTTCGCTCCGTTTAGCCAAAATAACGAACTTTAGGTGCGCTCCGAAATATTTCAAAGTCCCAGCGGCGTATTGCTTCGCCTCTTAGAACCGATTAGTCGAAAATTTTAACAATCATATTTTTGCATTCTGTACCGTGGATCCATCGTTAAACGCTATTAAACTAACGTCCGTGATGGTATAAATGCAGATTTTCGCTCCGTTTAGCCAAAATAACGAACTTTAGGTGCGCTCCGAAATATTTCAAAGTCCCAGCGGCGTATTGCTTCGCCTCTTAGAACCGATTAGTCGAAAATTTTAACAATCATATTTTTGCATTCTGTACCGTGGATCGATCGTTAAACGCTATTAAACTAACGTCCGTGATGGTATAAATGCAGATTTTCGCTCCGTTTAGCCAAAATAACGAACTTTAGGTGCGCTCCGAAATATTTCAAAGTCCCAGCGGCGTATTGCTTCGCCTCTTAGAACCGATTAGTCGAAAATTTTAACAATCATATTTTTGCATTCTGTACCGTGGATCGATCGTTAAACGCTATTAAACTAACGTCCGTGATGGTATAAATGCAGATTTTCGCTCCGTTTAGCCAAAATAACGAACTTTAGGTGCGCTCCGAAATATTTCAAAGTCCCAGCGGCGTATTGCTTCGCCTCTTAGAACCGATTAGTCGAAAATTTTAACAATCATATTTTTGCATTCTGTACCGTGGATCCATAGTTAAACGCTATTAAACTAACGTCCGTGATGGTATAAATGCAGATTTTCGCTCCGTTTAGCCAAAATAACGAACTTTAGGTGCGCTCCGAAATATTTCAAAGTCCCAGCGGCGTATTGCTTCGCCTCTTAGAACCGATTAGTCGAAAATTTTAACAATCATATTTTTGCATTCTGTACCGTGGATCGATCGTTAAACGCTATTAAACTAACGTCCGTGATGGTATAAATGCAGATTTTCGCTCCGTTTAGCCAAAATAACGAACTATAGGTGCGCTCCGAAATATTTCAAAGTCCCAGCGGCGTATTGCTTCGCCTCTTAGAACCGATTAGTCGAAAATTTTAACAATCATATTTTTGCATTCTGTACCGTGGATCGATCGTTAAACGCTATTAAACTAGCGTCCGTGATGGTATAAATGCAGATTTTCGCTCCGTTTAGCCAAAATAACGAACTTTAGGTGCGCTCCGAAATATTTCAAAGTCCCAGCGGCGTATTGCTTCGCCTCTTAGAACCGATTAGTCGAAAATTTTAACAATCATATTTTTGCATTCTGTACCGTGGATCCATCGTTAAACGCTATTAAACTAACGTCCGTGATGGTATAAATGCAGATTTTCGCTCCGTTTAGCCAAAATAACGAACTTTAGGTGCGCTCCGAAATATTTCAAAGTCCCAGCGGCGTATTGCTTCGCCTCTTAGAACCGATTAGTCGAAAATTTTAACAATCATATTTTTGCATTCTGTACCGTGGATCGATCGTTAAACGCTATTAAACTAACGTCCGTGATGGTATAAATGCAGATTTTCGCTCCGTTTAGCCAAAATAACGAACTTTAGGTGCGCTCCGAAATATTTCAAAGTCCCAGCGGCGTATTGCTTCGCCTCTTAGAACCGATTAGTCGAAAATTTTAACAATCATATTTTTGCATTCTGTACCGTGGATCGATCGTTAAACGCTATTAAACTAACGTCCGTGATGGTATAAATGCAGATTTTCGCTCCGTTTAGCCAAAATAACGAACTTTAGGTGCGCTCCGAAATATTTCAAAGTCCCAGCGGCGTATTGCTTCGCCTCTTAGAACCGATTAGTCGAAAATTTTAACAATCATATTTTTGCATTCTGTACCGTGGATCCATAGTTAAACGCTATTAAACTAACGTCCGTGATGGTATAAATGCAGATTTTCGCTCCGTTTAGCCAAAATAACGAACTTTAGGTGCGCTCCGAAATATTTCAAAGTCCCAGCGGCGTATTGCTTCGCCTCTTAGAACCGATTAGTCGAAAATTTTAACAATCATATTTTTGCATTCTGTACCGTGGATCCATCGTTAAACGCTATTAAACTAACGTCCGTGATGGTATAAATGCAGATTTTCGCTCCGTTTAGCCAAAATAACGAACTTTAGGTGCGCTCCGAAATATTTCAAAGTCCCAGCGGCGTATTGCTTCGCCTCTTAGAACCGATTAGTCGAAAATTTTAACAATCATATTTTTGCATTCTGTACCGTGGATCGATCGTTAAACGCTATTAAACTAGCGTCCGTGATGGTATAAATGCAGATTTTCGCTCCGTTTAGCCAAAATAACGAACTTTAGGTGCGCTCCGAAATATTTCAAAGTCCCAGCGGCGTATTGCTTCGCCTCTTAGAACCGATTAGTCGAAAATTTTAACAATCATATTTTTGCATTCTGTACCGTGGATCCATCGTTAAACGCTATTAAACTAACGTCCGTGATGGTATAAATGCAGATTTTCGCTCCGTTTAGCCAAAATAACGAACTTTAGGTGCGCTCCGAAATATTTCAAAGTCCCAGCGGCGTATTGCTTCGCCTCTTAGAACCGATTAGTCGAAAATTTTAACAATCATATTTTTGCATTCTGTACCGTGGATCGATCGTTAAACGCTATTAAACTAACGTTCGTGATGGTATAAATGCAGATTTTCGCTCCGTTTAGCCAAAATAACGAACTTTAGGTGCGCTCCGAAATATTTCAAAGTCCCAGCGGCGTATTGCTTCGCCTCTTAGAACCGATTAGTCGAAAATTTTAACAATCATATTTTTGCATTCTGTACCGTGGATCGATCGTTAAACGCTATTAAACTAACGTCCGTGATGGTATAAATGCAGATTTTCGCTCCGTTTAGCCAAAATAACGAACTTTAGGTGCGCTCCGAAATATTTCAAAGTCCCAGCGGCGTATTGCTTCGCCTCTTAGAACCGATTAGTCGAAAATTTTAACAATCATATTTTTGCATTCTGTACCGTGGATCCATAGTTAAACGCCTTAAACTAACGTCCGTGATGGTATAAATGCAGATTTTCGCTCCGTTTAGCCAAAATAACGAACTTTAGGTGCGCTCCGAAATATTTCAAAGTCCCAGCGGCGTATTGCTTCGCCTCTTAGAACCGATTAGTCGAAAATTTTAACAATCATATTTTTGCATTCTGTACCGTGGATCGATCGTTAAACGCTATTAAACTAACGTCCGTGATGGTATAAATGCAGATTTTCGCTCCGTTTAGCCAAAATAACGAACTTTAGGTGCGCTCCGAAATCTTTCAAAGTCCCAGCGGCGTATTGCTTCGCCTCTTAGAACCGATTAGTCGAAAATTTTAACAATCATATTTTTGCATTCTGTACCGTGGATCGATCGTTAAACGCTATTAAACTAGCGTCCGTGATGGTATAAATGCAGATTTTCGCTCCGTTTAGCCAAAATAACGAACTTTAGGTGCGCTCCGAAATATTTCAAAGTCCCAGCGGCGTATTGCTTCGCCTCTTAGAACCGATTAGTCGAAAATTTTAACAATCATATTTTTGCATTCTGTACCGTGGATCGATCGTTAAACGCTATTAAACTAGCGTCCGTGATGGTATAAATGCAGATTTTCGCTCCGTTTAGCCAAAATAACGAACTTTAGGTGCGCTCCGAAATATTTCAAAGTCCCAGCGGCGTATTGCTTCGCCTCTTAGAACCGATTAGTCGAAAATTTTAACAATCATATTTTTGCATTCTGTACCGTGGATCCATCGTTAAACGCTATTAAACTAACGTCCGTGATGGTATAAATGCAGATTTTCGCTCCGTTTAGCCAAAATAACGAACTTTAGGTGCGCTCCGAAATATTTCAAAGTCCCAGCGGCGTATTGCTTCGCCTCTTAGAACCGATTAGTCGAAAATTTTAACAATCATATTTTTGCATTCTGTACCGTGGATCGATCGTTAAACGCTATTAAACTAACGTTCGTGATGGTATAAATGCAGATTTTCGCTCCGTTTAGCCAAAATAACGAACTTTAGGTGCGCTCCGAAATATTTCAAAGTCCCAGCGGCGTATTGCTTCGCCTCTTAGAACCGATTAGTCGAAAATTTTAACAATCATATTTTTGCATTCTGTACCGTGGATCGATCGTTAAACGCTATTAAACTAACGTCCGTGATGGTATAAATGCAGATTTTCGCTCCGTTTAGCCAAAATAACGAACTTTAGGTGCGCTCCGAAATATTTCAAAGTCCCAGCGGCGTATTGCTTCGCCTCTTAGAACCGATTAGTCGAAAATTTTAACAATCATATTTTTGCATTCTGTACCGTGGATCCATAGTTAAACGCCTTAAACTAACGTCCGTGATGGTATAAATGCAGATTTTCGCTCCGTTTAGCCAAAATAACGAACTTTAGGTGCGCTCCGAAATATTTCAAAGTCCCAGCGGCGTATTGCTTCGCCTCTTAGAACCGATTAGTCGAAAATTTTAACAATCATATTTTTGCATTCTGTACCGTGGATCGATCGTTAAACGCTATTAAACTAACGTCCGTGATGGTATAAATGCAGATTTTCGCTCCGTTTAGCCAAAATAACGAACTTTAGGTGCGCTCCGAAATATTTCAAAGTCCCAGCGGCGTATTGCTTCGCCTCTTAGAACCGATTAGTCGAAAATTTTAACAATCATATTTTTGCATTCTGTACCGTGGATCGATCGTTAAACGCTATTAAACTAGCGTCCGTGATGGTATAAATGCAGATTTTCGCTCCGTTTAGCCAAAATAACGAACTTTAGGTGCGCTCCGAAATATTTCAAAGTCCCAGCGGCGTATTGCTTCGCCTCTTAGAACCGATTAGTCGAAAATTTTAACAATCATATTTTTGCATTCTGTACCGTGGATCCATCGTTAAACGCTATTAAACTAACGTCCGTGATGGTATAAATGCAGATTTTCGCTCCGTTTAGCCAAAATAACGAACTTTAGGTGCGCTCCGAAATATTTCAAAGTCCCAGCGGCGTATTGCTTCGCCTCTTAGAACCGATTAGTCGAAAATTTTAACAATCATATTTTTGCATTCTGTACCGTGGATCGATCGTTAAACGCTATTAAACTAGCGTCCGTGATGGTATAAATGCAGATTTTCGCTCCGTTTAGCCAAAATAACGAACTTTAGGTGCGCTCCGAAATATTTCAAAGTCCCAGCCGCGTATTGCTTTGCCCCGAAATTTTTCAAAGTTCCAGCGGCGTGTTGCTTTCAAAGTGCCTCCCTCTAAATACCGATCGGCAGGCCGCTAGGTCGGCGACGCACGGGCTTACGCCCAGGCGTATACGGGGGCAAATCGCCGTGAGAGCGTGCGATTTTGACTTTCGCAATAAGATAGTCTCCTTTATGAAAAGGAGCGTACACGTCTCCCAAAAAAAAAAACAGTTTCATGACGATCAATGTAGTTCTTGATCGAAATGTATCATAGGACGAAGATTTTATCGAAAAGTACGAACTTTGGCGACGCATCGAAATTTTTCAAAGTTCCAACGGCGTGTTGCTTTCAAAGTGCCTCCCTCTAAATACCGATCGGCAGGCCGCTAGGTCGGCGACGCACGGGCTTACGCCCAGGCGTATACGGGGGCAAATCGCCGTGAGAGCGTGCGATTTTGACTTTCGCAATAAGATAGTCTCCTTTATGAAAAGGAGCGTACACGTCTCCCAAAAAAAAAAACAGTTTCATGACGATCAATGTAGTTCTTGATCGAAATGTA
>NW_027478199.1:25000-27500 GCF_051020975.1 Osmia lignaria lignaria | reverse complement strand
CTGTGCGTGAATCAACCTTTCGCATATTCAATTTTTCCTCCTCTCTCGTTTCAAAATGTTTGTATTTATCGTTCGATGAAACGAGCACAAGAGGGAAAAAAAAGTTGAGACACGACGTTCCCATAATTTTCGTGTTATTTCCTTTTTGCTTCAAACATTTTGCGGACTGCAGCTTCGTCGTATTGCTTTTATCAATTTTTAACAATTTCAAAGCGAAGACAACTCGCAAGACGATCCATTTCGTCTCGGTTCAATTTTAACGTCCGTCCGTATTATTTTTTGTTCCACAAGAGATTTCGAATAGGTTTCTTTATTTATCATCCCTTCTTTTCGAGCGCCACGGAAGCAAGAGGAAAAGCAAGAGCGAGAGAACATTTCGCGTATACTTCATTTAACAATTTTAACCAACACGCGATGTACTCCACACACCTCTTAGATTTAACAACTGCTTTTCTCTTCTTCTCCCCTTAGCGCAAGGGTAAACCCCATTTGTCTCTTCTTTGGAACGCAACAAAACTTTCGAGGACTGGACGACCGAGCGATGGTCGCGCGGTCTTCGCTTATCTTTAACAAACGAAGTAGTCCGTATGTATTCTAAATGTTGAAGCCTCCTAGAGCTTTAAGCCATGCGAGACATTGAAATGCTGTTTTAACGGGAGCATGCATAATTGCTGCAAACATACTTTTATCACAAGTTCTAGCCACGCCACGGAGGCTTCGAAGTTCCTTCACCATTCGCTTTCCTCTCTTTTGTTACACAGTTTCAGACTACGATCAGGGGTACCGAAACGCTGTATTGATTGTAAACAACCATTTTTATCTTGGAGCGGAGCGTTCCTTTACTCGTTAGATTTGTCTTGTCGCGTGTGTATTCGCTTTTTCGACGCTTTTTAACCATTTAACTTGTTTAGCGAAGCTAAACGCACAGACAGACAAAAAAAAAAGGAACAGCATCGCGCGTCAAACAGCGACGACCCATCTGAAGCGATCTTTCATTTATACACCGTTTGTAAACAGAGAGATGTATAAAGCGCGGGGAATCATTCGAAACCCTGGGGCTATTCGAGCTTGCATTTCAGCAAATTATCATCTCAAACATTTCACTCGTTTGCTTTTTCTAAATTTATAGGAGAGCTTCTTTCGTTTATTTTTGACACACCTTTCGTAAATATCGTTTCTGGCAACGTCGGGAGCGTGGATTTCTACAAGTGAACAATCGCGCCGATCCGATAACTTCCAGCAGGATGGAGAATCTTTATAGATTATCTTCCGAGAACTCGGTGCTTTCACGGGCGGTCGTTTATAAATTTTAACGAACGACTCGCGCGCCGTGACGCACTTGCGCTAGTTCGAAGAGATATTTCGAAATTTGTTTCTCTCCTTTAACGGCCTGCATTTAGTGTATCGGTTGCGATTTTCGTCACATCGTTTCCACGACAAACGCCGACGAACTGCCCAACTATCGCTCGTACGTTGCGACTCTTTCTTTGTTTATCGTTCATTCATTCTTTCAATTTCGTTCGATAATCCCGCTCCGAAACGTTCTACTTTCGTTGAACGACGGCGAGATGTTTAGAAAGAAATGAATTACTCTTTTTTCGAGAAGCAAACGCAAGCAGTCTTTTGTTAAGAAAACGACCCTCAGCCAGGCGTGGTCCAGGAATTGTATCCGTGGACCGCAATGTGCGTTCGAAATGTCGATGTTCATGTGTCCTGCAGTTCACACGTTGACGCGCAATTAGCTGCGTTCTTCATCGACCCACGAGCCAAGTGATCCACCGTTCAGGGTAATCGTAAAATTTTGTATTTCAAACTCTTTAGATCTTTAGAGTGTTATTTTCATTATTAACACGCATCACATTCGATACCCACATCACTCTCCCACCCGGCGCGTGCGGGAGAGCGAATTCGGGCGTCGCCAACGTATTTGTTTGTTTGTTCGATCGTTGACGACACGATCGCGTCCAAGGACGGAAACCGTCGGAGAAACGCCCAGTGGCACGCTCCTCTCGACGGTCGGGCGTAAAGTACATTTAAAAACCTTGAAAAGTACGAACGCACACAAGGAATGCGAGCGCGCGTCCTGTCGCTGAATCGTGGGTTGCGAGATTCGAACAGACACACGGCCGGCGACGATCGGTCTAACTAATGGACACATAGTTTTTCAAAGACTCGCTATCGTCGCTTCTCAGCCGGTCCGTAAACAACACACATCGATCAGGCGGACGCACGAATCTTACCACGGTGCGTGTTTCGTAGATTCCAGGTTACCCGCAAGTACCTCTCTCTCCCTCTCGAAAGAGGAATCTCGATCCGTCCTTTTTGGACAATGGAGAAATCTTTTTATCGCAACACGGATGGCAAAGAAACAACCAAAGCGTAGGAGCGTGGGGACGAGAGCGACGAAAAGAACGTCGCGAAAACAAAGTTTCGACGGTTGCTCGTTCTAATACATCGTAGTTTCAACTCTCTCAGTTTTAACCACTCCTAGACGCTTCGT
>NW_027478199.1:17500-22500 GCF_051020975.1 Osmia lignaria lignaria | reverse complement strand
TCCTCCCATCTCTGGGTGGAATTCTGGTTTGCATGTATTAGCTCTAGAATTACCACAGTTATCCAAGTAATGTTTTGTACGATCTAAGAAACCAAAACTGATTTAATGAGCCATTCGCGGTTTCACCTTAATTCGGTATGTACTTAGACATGCATGGCTTAATCTTTGAGACAAGCATATGACTACTGGCAGGATCAACCAGGGAGCTTAGTTATTATTGTAAATTTAAATTTTCGTCGTCGGCCCTCCCTGTAAGACCGATCGACGTTAAGCCATTTCTCTTTTGTATGTAACACACATTTCATAAATTTTGTACCTCTTATAGAGGCCAAATATTCTCCTCCTCCTCTCATAAAGCACGAAAATCACTTTCACGCCGTGCATCCATCGTGCAAGCACGTAGACCACACACGCTGGACAATATAATAAAAGATAGCGCGGACAGTGGCATGCTATACAAATCGAGAAAGCGCGTACAGTGATCATGCTGGTCATTTTGCCACCAAATTTTATAATCTTTATCATTAGAGCGGGCCCACCAACCTCGTCTCTGTACTTTATACATTTCTCCTCCATCTGCACACACCTTTTCAAACATTAACGGAGAGAGTTCCTTGGACTTGCTTTAAATGTACATATTAGATATGTTGGAATCTCTCTCCTTTAGAAGTTTCCCCAGCCTTAAAACTTCTTTCATTTTTACTCCTCTCTCCATACTTATTTTCCTCTCTGAACGTATCAGAGAGGATTTTATTTCTGACACCTCTTGACTTTTCTTAAATTCAGGGACGTAATTTTGTTCATAATTCAGTGGACTTTTGTGTATTTTATACTTTAAATATTTCCAAACAGTCTCCCTTCTAAAAGTGATAGAACGAATTTTCGTCTAACACTACTTTCTTGGTTCAAAAATTTTATACAATCTTATAACTTTTTCAGTTTTAACAAATTTTGGTTACAGACAGTTGATGCTCAGTTTGTACAAGTATGCAACATTTATAAGTGCATACAGGTCACCAGCCTTATATTACAAGGCTCACCACATATGGGCCATTCGGTCTTAGACACCGACCCGTGGTAATGCTGTGTGGAGATTAATAATAATCCGCAACGGAAAACCGGAACGAGAATAGTCGAGAAAGTATATTCTCGAGGAGCGGTAGACTGCTTTTCAACCGAAGTCATAAAAGAGCCACACGCTCGACGCTACTCCCGACCGGTCCGAGCGAACCGAAAGTGCCTTCCTATAAATACCGAACGGCCGGCCGCTAGGTCGGCGACGCATGGGCTTACGCCCAGGCGTATGCCTGTGCAAACCGCCGTGAGAGCGTACCATCCCGCCGGCACGGTAAAACTTAGACTGAAAATATCGTCGAACATATCCTTTCATTTTATAACGTTCTATACATGAAAATTAATAAATTAACATGCAGGACATAATAAATACACATTCTCATGTAAATCATGGGTTTAATTAATATTTTAAAAAATTTTAAAACCGCCCAGAACCGATGAGATGAAAATATTAAAACGATATTTTTGCATTTTCTTACGGTAAAACATTAACAAATAAGCGACTATAGCAATATAAAACTCCATTTGTAATTTAATTAATCAAAATTAATATTTTTTTTTGATTTTTCAGCGATCCAGAACCGATGAGACGAAAACATTAAAACGATATTTTTGCATTTTCTTACGACAAAACATTAACAAATACGAGACTATAACAATATAAAACTACATATGTAATTTAATTAATCAAAATTAATAATTTTTTTTGATTTTTCAGTGATCCAGAACCGATAAGTCGAAAATTTTAACAATCATATTTTTGCATTCTGTACCGTGGATCGATCGTTAAACGCTATTGAACTAACGTCCGTGATGGTATAAATGCAGATTTTCGCTCCGTTTAGCCAAAATAACGAACTTTAGATGCGCTCCGAAATATTTCAAAGTCCCAGCGGCGTATTGCTTCGCCTCTTAGAACCGATTAGTCGAAAATTTTAACAATCATATTTTTGCATTCAGTACCGTGGATCCATCGTTAAACGCTATTAAACTAACGTCCGTGATGGTATAAATGCAGATTTTCGCTCCGTTTAGCCAAAATAACGAACTTTAGGTGCGCTCCGAAATATTTCAAAGTCCCAGCGGCGTATTGCTTCGCCTCTTAGAACCGATTAGTCGAAAATTTTAACAATCATATTTTTGCATTCTGTACCGTGGATCCATCGTTAAACGCTATTAAACTAACGTCCGTGATGGTATAAATGCAGATTTTCGCTCCGTTTAGCCAAAATAACGAACTTTAGGTGCGCTCCGAAATATTTCAAAGTCCCAGCGGCGTATTGCTTCGCCTCTTAGAACCGATTAGTCGAAAATTTTAACAATCATATTTTTGCATTCTGTACCGTGGATCGATCGTTAAACGCTATTGAACTAACGTCCGTGATGGTATAAATGCAGATTTTCGCTCCGTTTAGCCAAAATAACGAACTTTAGGTGCGCTCCGAAATATTTCAAAGTCCCAGCGGCGTATTGCTTCGCCTCTTAGAACCGATTAGTCGAAAATTTTAACAATCATATTTTTGCATTCTGTACCGTGGATCCATCGTTAAACGCTATTAAACTAACGTCCGTGATGGTATAAATGCAGATTTTCGCTCCGTTTAGCCAAAATAACGAACTTTAGGTGCGCTCCGAAATATTTCAAAGTCCCAGCGGCGTATTGCTTCGCCTCTTAGAACCGATTAGTCGAAAATTTTAACAATCATATTTTTGCATTCTGTACCGTGGATCGATCGTTAAACGCTATTGAACTAACGTCCGTGATGGTATAAATGCAGATTTTCGCTCCGTGTAGCCAAAATAACGAACTTTAGATGCGCTCCGAAATATTTCAAAGTCCCAGCGGCGTATTGCTTCGCCTCTTAGAACCGATTAGTCGAAAATTTTAACAATCATATTTTTGCATTCTGTACCGTGGATCGATCGTTAAACGCTATTGAACTAACGTCCGTGATGGTATAAATGCAGATTTTCGCTCCGTTTAGCCAAAATAACGAACTTTAGGTGCGCTCCGAAATATTTCAAAGTCCCAGCGGCGTATTGCTTCGCCTCTTAGAACCGATTAGTCGAAAATTTTAACAATCATATTTTTGCATTCTGTACCGTGGATCCATCGTTAAACGCTATTAAACTAACGTCTGTGATGGTATAAATGCAGATTTTCGCTCCGTTTAGCCAAAATAACGAACTTCAGGTGCGCTCCGAAATATTTCAAAGTCCCAGCGGCGTATTGCTTCGCCTCTTAGAACCGATTAGTCGAAAATTTTAACAATCATATTTTTGCATTCTGTACCGTGGATCGATCGTTAAACGCTATTGAACTAACGTCCGTGATGGTATAAATGCAGATTTTCGCTCCGTTTAGCCAAAATAACGAACTTTAGATGCGCTCCGAAATATTTCAAAGTCCCAGCGGCGTATTGCTTCGCCTCTTAGAACCGATTAGTCGAAAATTTTAACAATCATATTTTTGCATTCTGTACCGTGGATCGATCGTTAAACGCTATTGAACTAACGTCCGTGATGGTATAAATGCAGATTTTCGCTCCGTTTAGCCAAAATAACGAACTTTAGGTGCGCTCCGAAATATTTCAAAGTCCCAGCGGCGTATTGCTTCGCCTCTTAGAACCGATTAGTCGAAAATTTTAACAATCATATTTTTGCATTCTGTACCGTGGATCGATCGTTAAACGCTATTGAACTAACGTCCGTGATGGTATAAATGCAGATTTTCGCTCCGTTTAGCCAAAATAACGAACTTTAGGTGCGCTCCGAAATATTTCAAAGTCCCAGCGGCGTATTGCTTCGCCTCTTAGAACCGATTAGTCGAAAATTTTAACAATCATATTTTTGCATTCTGTACCGTGGATCCATCGTTAAACGCTATTAAACTAACGTCCGTGATGGTATAAATGCAGATTTTCGCTCCGTTTAGCCAAAATAACGAACTTTAGGTGCGCTCCGAAATATTTCAAAGTCCCAGCGGCGTATTGCTTCGCCTCTTAGAACCGATTAGTCGAAAATTTTAACAATCATATTTTTGCATTCTGTACCGTGGATCCATCGTTAAACGCTATTAAACTAACGTCCGTGATGGTATAAATGCAGATTTTCGCTCCGTTTAGCCAAAATAACGAACTTTAGGTGCGCTCCGAAATATTTCAAAGTCCCAGCGGCGTATTGCTTCGCCTCTTAGAACCGATTAGTCGAAAATTTTAACAATCATATTTTTGCATTCTGTACCGTGGATCGATCGTTAAACGCTATTGAACTAACGTCCGTGATGGTATAAATGCAGATTTTCGCTCCGTTTAGCCAAAATAACGAACTTTAGGTGCGCTCCGAAATATTTCAAAGTCCCAGCGGCGTATTGCTTCGCCTCTTAGAACCGATTAGTCGAAAATTTTAACAATCATATTTTTGCATTCTGTACCGTGGATCCATCGTTAAACGCTATTAAACTAACGTCCGTGATGGTATAAATGCAGATTTTCGCTCCGTTTAGCCAAAATAACGAACTTTAGGTGCGCTCCGAAATATTTCAAAGTCCCAGCGGCGTATTGCTTCGCCTCTTAGAACCGATTAGTCGAAAATTTTAACAATCATATTTTTGCATTCTGTACCGTGGATCGATCGTTAAACGCTATTGAACTAACGTCCGTGATGGTATAAATGCAGATTTTCGCTCCGTGTAGCCAAAATAACGAACTTTAGATGCGCTCCGAAATATTTCAAAGTCCCAGCGGCGTATTGCTTCGCCTCTTAGAACCGATTAGTCGAAAATTTTAACAATCATATTTTTGCATTCTGTACCGTGGATCGATCGTTAAACGCTATTGAACTAACGTCCGTGATGGTATAAATGCAGATTTTCGCTCCGTTTAGCCAAAATAACGAACTTTAGGTGCGCTCCGAAATATTTCAAA
>NW_027478199.1:0-5000 GCF_051020975.1 Osmia lignaria lignaria | reverse complement strand
AGTTTGTACAAGTATGCAACATTTATAAGTGCATACAGGTCACCAGCCTTATATTACAAGGCTCACCACATATGGGCCATTCGGTCTTAGACACCGACCCGTGGTAATGCTGTGTGGAGATTAATAATAATCCGCAACGGAAAACCGGAACGAGAATAGTCGAGAAAGTATATTCTCGAGGAGCGGTAGACTGCTTTTCAACCGAAGTCATAAAAGAGCCACACGCTCGACGCTACTCCCGACCGGTCCGAGCGAACCGAAAGTGCCTTCCTATAAATACCGAACGGCCGGCCGCTAGGTCGGCGACGCATGGGCTTACGCCCAGGCGTATGCCTGTGCAAACCGCCGTGAGAGCGTACCATCCCGCCGGCACGGTAAAACTTAGACTGAAAATATCGTCGAACATATCCTTTCATTTTATAACGTTCTATACATGAAAATTAATAAATTAACATGCAGGACATAATAAATACACATTCTCATGTAAATCATGGGTTTAATTAATATTTTAAAAAATTTTAAAACCGCCCAGAACCGATGAGATGAAAATATTAAAACGATATTTTTGCATTTTCTTACGGTAAAACATTAACAAATAAGCGACTATAGCAATATAAAACTCCATTTGTAATTTAATTAATCAAAATTAATATTTTTTTTTGATTTTTCAGCGATCCAGAACCGATGAGACGAAAACATTAAAACGATATTTTTGCATTTTCTTACGACAAAACATTAACAAATACGAGACTATAACAATATAAAACTACATATGTAATTTAATTAATCAAAATTAATAATTTTTTTTGATTTTTCAGTGATCCAGAACCGATAAGTCGAAAATTTTAACAATCATATTTTTGCATTCTGTACCGTGGATCGATCGTTAAACGCTATTGAACTAACGTCCGTGATGGTATAAATGCAGATTTTCGCTCCGTTTAGCCAAAATAACGAACTTTAGATGCGCTCCGAAATATTTCAAAGTCCCAGCGGCGTATTGCTTCGCCTCTTAGAACCGATTAGTCGAAAATTTTAACAATCATATTTTTGCATTCAGTACCGTGGATCCATCGTTAAACGCTATTAAACTAACGTCCGTGATGGTATAAATGCAGATTTTCGCTCCGTTTAGCCAAAATAACGAACTTTAGGTGCGCTCCGAAATATTTCAAAGTCCCAGCGGCGTATTGCTTCGCCTCTTAGAACCGATTAGTCGAAAATTTTAACAATCATATTTTTGCATTCTGTACCGTGGATCCATCGTTAAACGCTATTAAACTAACGTCCGTGATGGTATAAATGCAGATTTTCGCTCCGTTTAGCCAAAATAACGAACTTTAGGTGCGCTCCGAAATATTTCAAAGTCCCAGCGGCGTATTGCTTCGCCTCTTAGAACCGATTAGTCGAAAATTTTAACAATCATATTTTTGCATTCTGTACCGTGGATCGATCGTTAAACGCTATTGAACTAACGTCCGTGATGGTATAAATGCAGATTTTCGCTCCGTTTAGCCAAAATAACGAACTTTAGGTGCGCTCCGAAATATTTCAAAGTCCCAGCGGCGTATTGCTTCGCCTCTTAGAACCGATTAGTCGAAAATTTTAACAATCATATTTTTGCATTCTGTACCGTGGATCCATCGTTAAACGCTATTAAACTAACGTCCGTGATGGTATAAATGCAGATTTTCGCTCCGTTTAGCCAAAATAACGAACTTTAGGTGCGCTCCGAAATATTTCAAAGTCCCAGCGGCGTATTGCTTCGCCTCTTAGAACCGATTAGTCGAAAATTTTAACAATCATATTTTTGCATTCTGTACCGTGGATCGATCGTTAAACGCTATTGAACTAACGTCCGTGATGGTATAAATGCAGATTTTCGCTCCGTGTAGCCAAAATAACGAACTTTAGATGCGCTCCGAAATATTTCAAAGTCCCAGCGGCGTATTGCTTCGCCTCTTAGAACCGATTAGTCGAAAATTTTAACAATCATATTTTTGCATTCTGTACCGTGGATCGATCGTTAAACGCTATTGAACTAACGTCCGTGATGGTATAAATGCAGATTTTCGCTCCGTTTAGCCAAAATAACGAACTTTAGGTGCGCTCCGAAATATTTCAAAGTCCCAGCGGCGTATTGCTTCGCCTCTTAGAACCGATTAGTCGAAAATTTTAACAATCATATTTTTGCATTCTGTACCGTGGATCCATCGTTAAACGCTATTAAACTAACGTCTGTGATGGTATAAATGCAGATTTTCGCTCCGTTTAGCCAAAATAACGAACTTCAGGTGCGCTCCGAAATATTTCAAAGTCCCAGCGGCGTATTGCTTCGCCTCTTAGAACCGATTAGTCGAAAATTTTAACAATCATATTTTTGCATTCTGTACCGTGGATCGATCGTTAAACGCTATTGAACTAACGTCCGTGATGGTATAAATGCAGATTTTCGCTCCGTTTAGCCAAAATAACGAACTTTAGATGCGCTCCGAAATATTTCAAAGTCCCAGCGGCGTATTGCTTCGCCTCTTAGAACCGATTAGTCGAAAATTTTAACAATCATATTTTTGCATTCTGTACCGTGGATCGATCGTTAAACGCTATTGAACTAACGTCCGTGATGGTATAAATGCAGATTTTCGCTCCGTTTAGCCAAAATAACGAACTTTAGGTGCGCTCCGAAATATTTCAAAGTCCCAGCGGCGTATTGCTTCGCCTCTTAGAACCGATTAGTCGAAAATTTTAACAATCATATTTTTGCATTCTGTACCGTGGATCGATCGTTAAACGCTATTGAACTAACGTCCGTGATGGTATAAATGCAGATTTTCGCTCCGTTTAGCCAAAATAACGAACTTTAGGTGCGCTCCGAAATATTTCAAAGTCCCAGCGGCGTATTGCTTCGCCTCTTAGAACCGATTAGTCGAAAATTTTAACAATCATATTTTTGCATTCTGTACCGTGGATCCATCGTTAAACGCTATTAAACTAACGTCCGTGATGGTATAAATGCAGATTTTCGCTCCGTTTAGCCAAAATAACGAACTTTAGGTGCGCTCCGAAATATTTCAAAGTCCCAGCGGCGTATTGCTTCGCCTCTTAGAACCGATTAGTCGAAAATTTTAACAATCATATTTTTGCATTCTGTACCGTGGATCCATCGTTAAACGCTATTAAACTAACGTCCGTGATGGTATAAATGCAGATTTTCGCTCCGTTTAGCCAAAATAACGAACTTTAGGTGCGCTCCGAAATATTTCAAAGTCCCAGCGGCGTATTGCTTCGCCTCTTAGAACCGATTAGTCGAAAATTTTAACAATCATATTTTTGCATTCTGTACCGTGGATCGATCGTTAAACGCTATTGAACTAACGTCCGTGATGGTATAAATGCAGATTTTCGCTCCGTTTAGCCAAAATAACGAACTTTAGGTGCGCTCCGAAATATTTCAAAGTCCCAGCGGCGTATTGCTTCGCCTCTTAGAACCGATTAGTCGAAAATTTTAACAATCATATTTTTGCATTCTGTACCGTGGATCCATCGTTAAACGCTATTAAACTAACGTCCGTGATGGTATAAATGCAGATTTTCGCTCCGTTTAGCCAAAATAACGAACTTTAGGTGCGCTCCGAAATATTTCAAAGTCCCAGCGGCGTATTGCTTCGCCTCTTAGAACCGATTAGTCGAAAATTTTAACAATCATATTTTTGCATTCTGTACCGTGGATCGATCGTTAAACGCTATTGAACTAACGTCCGTGATGGTATAAATGCAGATTTTCGCTCCGTGTAGCCAAAATAACGAACTTTAGATGCGCTCCGAAATATTTCAAAGTCCCAGCGGCGTATTGCTTCGCCTCTTAGAACCGATTAGTCGAAAATTTTAACAATCATATTTTTGCATTCTGTACCGTGGATCGATCGTTAAACGCTATTGAACTAACGTCCGTGATGGTATAAATGCAGATTTTCGCTCCGTTTAGCCAAAATAACGAACTTTAGGTGCGCTCCGAAATATTTCAAAGTCCCAGCGGCGTATTGCTTCGCCTCTTAGAACCGATTAGTCGAAAATTTTAACAATCATATTTTTGCATTCTGTACCGTGGATCCATCGTTAAACGCTATTAAACTAACGTCCGTGATGGTATAAATGCAGATTTTCGCTCCGTTTAGCCAAAATAACGAACTTTAGGTGCGCTCCGAAATATTTCAAAGTCCCAGCGGCGTATTGCTTCGCCTCTTAGAACCGATTAGTCGAAAATTTTAACAATCATATTTTTGCATTCTGTACCGTGGATCGATCGTTAAACGCTATTGAACTAACGTCCGTGATGGTATAAATGCAGATTTTCGCTCCGTTTAGCCAAAATAACGAACTTTAGGTGCGCTCCGAAATATTTCAAAGTCCCAGCCGCGTATTGCTTTGCCCCGAAATTTTTCAAAGTTCCAGCGGCGTGTTGCTTTCAAAGTGCCTCCCTCTAAATACCGATCGGCAGGCCGCTAGGTCGGCGACGCACGGGCTTACGCCCAGGCGTATACGGGGGCAAATCGCCGTGAGAGCGTGCGATTTTGACTTTCGCAATAAGATAGTCTCCTTTATGAAAAGGAGCGTACACGTCTCCCAAAAAAAAAAACAGTTTCATGACGATCAATGTAGTTCTTGATCGAAATGTATCATAGGACGAAGATTTTATCGAAAAGTACGAACTTTGGCGACGCATCGAAATTTTTCAAAGTTCCAACGGCGTGTTGCTTTCAAAGTGCCTCCCTCTAAATACCGATCGGCAGGCCGCTAGGTCGGCGACGCACGGGCTTACGCCCAGGCGTATACGGGGGCAAATCGCCGTGAGAGCGTGCGATTTTGACTTTCGCAATAAGATAGTCTCCTTTATGAAAAGGAGCGTACACGTCTCCCAAAAAAAAAAACAGTTTCATGACGATCAATGTAGTTCTTGATCGAAATGTATCATAGGACGAAGATTTTATCGAAAAGTACGA
>NW_027478198.1:135000-136413 GCF_051020975.1 Osmia lignaria lignaria | reverse complement strand
CTCTCTGTTTACAAACGGTGTATAAATGAAAGATCGCTTCAGATGGGTCGTCGCTGTTTGACGCGCGATGCTGTTCCTTTTTTTTTGTCTGTCTGTGCGTTTAGCTTCGCTAAACAAGTTAAATGGTTAAAAAGCGTCGAAAAAGCGAATACACACGCGACCAAGACAAATCTAACGAGTAAAGAACGCTCCGCTCCAAGATAAAAATGGTTGTTTACAATCAATTACAGCGTTTCGGTACCCCTGATCGTAGTCTGAAACTGTGTAACAAAAGAGAGGAAAGCGAATGGTGAAGGAACTTCGAAGCCTCCGTGGCGTGGCTAGAACTTGTGATAAAAGTATGTTTGCAGCAATTATGCATGCTCCCGTTAAAACAGCATTTCAATGTCTCGCATGGCTTAAAGCTCTAGGAGGCTTCAACATTTAGAATACATACGGACTACTTCGTTGTTAAAGATAAGCGAAGACCGCGCGAACCATCGCTCGGTCGTCCAGTCCTCGAAAGTTTTGTTGCGTTCCAAAGAAGAGACAAATGGGGTTACCCTTGCGCTAAGGGGAGAAGAAGAGAAAAGCAGTTGTTAAATCTAAGAGGTGTGTGGAGTACATCGCGTGTTGGTTAAAATTGTTAAATGAAGTATACGCGAAATGTTCTCTCGCTCTTGCTTTTTCCTCTTGCTTCCGTGGCGCTCGAAAAGAAGGGATGATAAATAAAGAAACCTATTCGAAATCTCTTGTGGAACAAAAAATAATACGGACGGACGTTAAAATTGAACCGAGACGAAATGGATCGTCTTGCGAGTTGTCTTCGCTTTGAAATTGTTAAAAATTGATAAAAGCAATACGACGAAGCTGCAGTCCGCAAAATGTTGAAGCAAAAAGGAAATAACACGAAAATTATGGGAACGTCGTGTCTCAACTTTTTTTCCCTCTTGTGCTCGTTTCATCGAACGATAAATACAAACATTTTGAAACGAGAGAGGAGGAAAAATTGAATATGCGAAAGGTTGATTCACGCACAGTTTCTCTACGTGTTTGCTTTTTTGCTTCTTTTCGTTTATTTTTTTTTTTTTGCATCGAGCATCATTATTCACCTTTCGATGAAACCAAAGAAATTGACGACCTCAGAGTAGGCGAGATTACCCGCTGAATTTAAGGCATATTATTAAGCGGAGGAAAAGAAACTAACTAGGATTTCTTAGTAGCGGCGAGCGAACAGGAATGAGCCCAGCACTGAATCCCGCGGTACCGCCGCTGGGAAATGTAGTGTTCAGGAGGATCCGTTTATCCCGAGGGACATCGAATTGCGTCCAAGTCCATCTTGAATGGGGCCATTTACCCATAGAGGGTGCCAGGCCCGTAGTGACCGGTACGCGTTTCGGGAGGATCTCTCCTTAGAGTCGGGTTGCTTGAGAG
>NW_027478198.1:127500-130000 GCF_051020975.1 Osmia lignaria lignaria | reverse complement strand
GGGAGGCACTTTGAAAGCAACACGCCGTTGGAACTTTGAAAAATTTCGATGCGTCGCCAAAGTTCGTACTTTTCGATAAAATCTTCGTCCTATGATACATTTCGATCAAGAACTACATTGATCGTCATGAAACTGTTTTTTTTTTTGGGAGACGTGTACGCTCCTTTTCATAAAGGAGACTATCTTATTGCGAAAGTCAAAATCGCACGCTCTCACGGCGATTTGCCCCCGTATACGCCTGGGCGTAAGCCCGTGCGTCGCCGACCTAGCGGCCTGCCGATCGGTATTTAGAGGGAGGCACTTTGAAAGCAACACGCCGTTGGAACTTTGAAAAATTTCGATGCGTCGCCAAAGTTCGTACTTTTCGATAAAATCTTCGTCCTATGATACATTTCGATCAAGAACTACATTGATCGTCATGAAACTGTTTTTTTTTTTGGGAGACGTGTACGCTCCTTTTCATAAAGGAGACTATCTTATTGCGAAAGTCAAAATCGCACGCTCTCACGGCGATTTGCCCCCGTATACGCCTGGGCGTAAGCCCGTGCGTCGCCGACCTAGCGGCCTGCCGATCGGTATTTAGAGGGAGGCACTTTGAAAGCAACACGCCGCTGGAACTTTGAAAAATTTCGGGGCAAAGCAATACGCGGCTGGGACTTTGAAATATTTCGGAGCGCACCTAAAGTTCGTTATTTTGGCTAAACGGAGCGAAAATCTGCATTTATACCATCACGGACGTTAGTTTAATAGCGTTTAACGATGGATCCACGGTACAGAATGCAAAAATATGATTGTTAAAATTTTCGACTAATCGGTTCTAAGAGGCGAAGCAATACGCCGCTGGGACTTTGAAATATTTCGGAGCGCACCTAAAGTTCGTTATTTTGGCTAAACGGAGCGAAAATCTGCATTTATACCATCACGGACGTTAGTTTAATAGCGTTTAACGATGGATCCACGGTACAGAATGCAAAAATATGATTGTTAAAATTTTCGACTAATCGGTTCTAAGAGGCGAAGCAATACGCCGCTGGGACTTTGAAATATTTCGGAGCGCACCTAAAGTTCGTTATTTTGGCTAAACGGAGCGAAAATCTGCATTTATACCATCACGGACGTTAGTTCAATAGCGTTTAACGATCGATCCACGGTACAGAATGCAAAAATATGATTGTTAAAATTTTCGACTAATCGGTTCTAAGAGGCGAAGCAATACGCCGCTGGGACTTTGAAATATTTCGGAGCGCACCTAAAGTTCGTTATTTTGGCTAAACGGAGCGAAAATCTGCATTTATACCATCACGGACGTTAGTTTAATAGCGTTTAACGATGGATCCACGGTACAGAATGCAAAAATATGATTGTTAAAATTTTCGACTAATCGGTTCTAAGAGGCGAAGCAATACGCCGCTGGGACTTTGAAATATTTCGGAGCGCACCTAAAGTTCGTTATTTTGGCTAAACGGAGCGAAAATCTGCATTTATACCATCACGGACGTTAGTTTAATAGCGTTTAACGATGGATCCACGGTACAGAATGCAAAAATATGATTGTTAAAATTTTCGACTAATCGGTTCTAAGAGGCGAAGCAATACGCCGCTGGGACTTTGAAATATTTCGGAGCGCACCTAAAGTTCGTTATTTTGGCTAAACGGAGCGAAAATCTGCATTTATACCATCACGGACGTTAGTTCAATAGCGTTTAACGATCGATCCACGGTACAGAATGCAAAAATATGATTGTTAAAATTTTCGACTAATCGGTTCTAAGAGGCGAAGCAATACGCCGCTGGGACTTTGAAATATTTCGGAGCGCACCTAAAGTTCGTTATTTTGGCTAAACGGAGCGAAAATCTGCATTTATACCATCACGGACGTTAGTTTAATAGCGTTTAACGATGGATCCACGGTACAGAATGCAAAAATATGATTGTTAAAATTTTCGACTTATCGGTTCTGGATCACTGAAAAATCGAAAAAAATTATTAATTTTGATTAATTAAATTACATATGTAGTTTTATATTGTTATAGTCTCGTATTTGTTAATGTTTTGTCGTAAGAAAATGCAAAAATATCGTTTTAATGTTTTCGTCTCATCGGTTCTGGATCGCTGAAAAATCAAAAAAAAATATTAATTTTGATTAATTAAATTACAAATGGAGTTTTATATTGCTATAGTCGCTTATTTGTTAATGTTTTACCGTAAGAAAATGCAAAAATATCGTTTTAATATTTTCATCTCATCGGTTCTGGGCGGTTTTAAAATTTTTTAAAATATTAATTAAACCCATGATTTACATGAGAATGTGAATTTATTATGTCCTGCATGTTAATTTATTAATTTTCATGTATAGAACGTTATAAAATGAAAGGATATGTTCGACGATATTTTCAGTCTAAGTTTTACCGTGCCGGCGGGATGGTACGCTCTCACGGCGGTTTGCACAGGCATACGCCTGGGCGTAAGCCCATGCGTCGCCGACCTAGCGGCCGGCCGT
>NW_027478198.1:115000-117500 GCF_051020975.1 Osmia lignaria lignaria | reverse complement strand
AACCGACCAGGCAACAGAGCCTCGGCCTGGTCCAAAGAGGAGGAGAGACTCCTCTTAGAGCTAAACGAAAGATTCAAAAATGAAAGGTTTATAAATGTCGCAATAAGCAGATTCCTACCTGGCAAAACTTATAAACAAATAAGCGATAAAAGGAGGCTTTTACCCGCTCAAGGCAGAAGCGAAATGGAGGAGGAGCTAAGCGATAGCAGCTCCAGCCCAAGCTCGCCTCAGTCTGCTGCAGAAGGGGAAATTGAAATAATATACGAACGCAGCGGACCTAGTACTGCAGATAACACAATCGAATGGAAAGCGGTGCTAAAGGAACACATTCTGGCCCAATCGTTGGAGGAAAACAACGAACTGAGATATATAGAACAAAGGATACAGCATTGGGCCAGGGAGGAGCTTGGAGATCCCCATGATATCGAGAATTTAATTTGTGAACTAACAGAAAAACTTAAAGAGGGCGTAGAGGATAAACCTCCTGGGGGAAGAAAAAGAAGGAGTAATGGAAATCAAAATAGAATGAATAAAAAGAAAAGTGACCACACCCGCAGGAAGGATTTCACTTATGCTCGATATCAGGAGTTATATAAAAAATGCCCTAAAAAATTAATAGACATGGCGGTCGTTGGGACGCAAGTGGAGGCAGGGGAAAGAATTGAACTTCCCGATAAAAGGAAAATCGAAAGCCTCTATGGAAACCTATGGGGTAGAGTGGTGTCTACCTCAGGTTTACCAAGATTCGGAGGACCGAGTGAAAGCGTCCCAACCAAAGAGATATTCGTGCCCATCACCGAAGGCGAATTAATAAACAAAGTTAAAAAACTAAAAACAGACAAAGCCGCAGGAGTCGACGGAATAAAGAAAATCCACCTACGTAAAAATGGAACATTGCATCTGCTGTCCCAGCTCTTCAATCTAATAATGATGCGAGAGGTCTACCCAACAAATTGGAAATTAAATAGAACCACGTTAATACCTAAACCAGGAAAGGACCAACGAGATCCTAAGAATTGGCGACCAATAACAATAGGGTCACTAATGGGCAGACTATATTCGTCAATGCTGGACAGCAGATTGCGGGATAAAATAAAGCAACACAAAAGACAAAAAGGGTTCACCCGCGAAGACGGGTGTAAATACAATATAACAATTTTAGAAGCTGCAATAAAAGAAATGAAAACGAAAGGAGGTGGAATTGTGACAATAGTCGACATTTCAAAGGCTTTTGACACAGTCCCACACAGCGCCTTAGGCGAAGGGTTAAAATTAAAGGGTATCGCTCCAGCCATTGCAGAATACATAACAAAAATGTATGATGGCTGCAAAACAGAGCTAAAAACGGATGATAAGGGCGGAACCTTAAAAATTCACTTGAAGAGAGGAGTAAAACAAGGAGACCCACTGTCTCCTCTCCTCTTTAATCTAATATTAGACCCGTTAATCGGGAACATCGAACAGACGACGGAGGGCGTCAAAATAAATGGTGAAACTGTCTCTATTCTTGCGTTCGCAGACGATCTGGTTTTAATAGCTAAAAATAAAACTGAAGCCAAACGGCAAATGAAAAAGCTGCTCAAATATTTATCTGAGCTTGGCATGAAAATCCAAGCAGAAAAATGTGCAACGTTCCAGATCGTTCACAAGAATAAAACTTGGTACTTACAAGACCCAGAAATAAAAATCGAAGAAACTCAAATCCCAGAAACCAAACCTGAGGATATGTTCAAGTATCTGGGAGTAACAATAAGCCCTTGGAGAGGGCTTGAACGCATCGATGTCAACGAAATCACCAAGGCAGCAACCAACATTATAAAAATGAAACTTAAACCGCACCAGAAAACGAATTTAATACGAACATATCTCCTGCCTAAATATATTCATAAATTGGTGGCAAATCCACCACCGTTGAATACTCTAGAAACCATTGACCACGAAATAAAAACAATTATTAAGAAAGCTCTACACCTCCACCCATCAACGACGGATGGAATTATATATTCAGATAAAAGTCATGGTGGTATAGGGATTCAGAGGCTGGCAGACATCGTCAGAATAGCCAAACTAAGAAATGGGCTAAAAATGAGAGAAAGCGACGATGAAATAGTAAGAGAGGCGTATAAAGGACAGGAGAAAATCATAAACAAATATGCGCAATCGGTGGGGTTGCAATGGCCTAATGATTTAGAAGGCATCGAAAACGCAAGAATTAGCTTGAAAAAAGCACATACGGAGAAATGGAGACAGCTATCTTCACAAGGGCATGGAGTACATGAATTCGCAGGAGATAAAATAGGAAATGCATGGCTGTACAAACCCAGCTTATTAAAGCCATCAAGATACCTGGACGCTTTAAAATTAAGGACAAATACCTTCGGTACAAGGGTAGCGCTAAAACGAGCAAAAAAGGACATCGACCCAATTTGTCGAAGGTGTAACATGCAAATCGAAACCCTAGGGCATATATTAGGAATATGTCTGCACACAAAACCAGCAA
>NW_027478198.1:102500-110000 GCF_051020975.1 Osmia lignaria lignaria | reverse complement strand
CGAAAATCTGCATTTATACCATCACGGACGTTAGTTTAATAGCGTTTAACGATGGATCCACGGTACAGAATGCAAAAATATGATTGTTAAAATTTTCGACTAATCGGTTCTAAGAGGCGAAGCAATACGCCGCTGGGACTTTGAAATATTTCGGAGCGCACCTAAAGTTCGTTATTTTGGCTAAACGGAGCGAAAATCTGCATTTATACCATCACGGACGTTAGTTCAATAGCGTTTAACGATCGATCCACGGTACAGAATGCAAAAATATGATTGTTAAAATTTTCGACTAATCGGTTCTAAGAGGCGAAGCAATACGCCGCTGGGACTTTGAAATATTTCGGAGCGCACCTAAAGTTCGTTATTTTGGCTAAACGGAGCGAAAATCTGCATTTATACCATCACGGACGTTAGTTTAATAGCGTTTAACGATGGATCCACGGTACAGAATGCAAAAATATGATTGTTAAAATTTTCGACTAATCGGTTCTAAGAGGCGAAGCAATACGCCGCTGGGACTTTGAAATATTTCGGAGCGCACCTAAAGTTCGTTATTTTGGCTAAACGGAGCGAAAATCTGCATTTATACCATCACGGACGTTAGTTCAATAGCGTTTAACGATCGATCCACGGTACAGAATGCAAAAATATGATTGTTAAAATTTTCGACTAATCGGTTCTAAGAGGCGAAGCAATACGCCGCTGGGACTTTGAAATATTTCGGAGCGCACCTAAAGTTCGTTATTTTGGCTAAACGGAGCGAAAATCTGCATTTATACCATCACGGACGTTAGTTTAATAGCGTTTAACGATGGATCCACGGTACAGAATGCAAAAATATGATTGTTAAAATTTTCGACTAATCGGTTCTAAGAGGCGAAGCAATACGCCGCTGGGACTTTGAAATATTTCGGAGCGCACCTAAAGTTCGTTATTTTGGCTAAACGGAGCGAAAATCTGCATTTATACCATCACGGACGTTAGTTCAATAGCGTTTAACGATCGATCCACGGTACAGAATGCAAAAATATGATTGTTAAAATTTTCGACTAATCGGTTCTAAGAGGCGAAGCAATACGCCGCTGGGACTTTGAAATATTTCGGAGCGCACCTAAAGTTCGTTATTTTGGCTAAACGGAGCGAAAATCTGCATTTATACCATCACGGACGTTAGTTCAATAGCGTTTAACGATCGATCCACGGTACAGAATGCAAAAATATGATTGTTAAAATTTTCGACTAATCGGTTCTAAGAGGCGAAGCAATACGCCGCTGGGACTTTGAAATATTTCGGAGCGCACCTAAAGTTCGTTATTTTGGCTAAACGGAGCGAAAATCTGCATTTATACCATCACGGACGTTAGTTCAATAGCGTTTAACGATCGATCCACGGTACAGAATGCAAAAATATGATTGTTAAAATTTTCGACTAATCGGTTCTAAGAGGCGAAGCAATACGCCGCTGGGACTTTGAAATATTTCGGAGCGCACCTAAAGTTCGTTATTTTGGCTAAACGGAGCGAAAATCTGCATTTATACCATCACGGACGTTAGTTTAATAGCGTTTAACGATGGATCCACGGTACAGAATGCAAAAATATGATTGTTAAAATTTTCGACTAATCGGTTCTAAGAGGCGAAGCAATACGCCGCTGGGACTTTGAAATATTTCGGAGCGCACCTAAAGTTCGTTATTTTGGCTAAACGGAGCGAAAATCTGCATTTATACCATCACGGACGTTAGTTTAATAGCGTTTAACGATGGATCCACGGTACAGAATGCAAAAATATGATTGTTAAAATTTTCGACTAATCGGTTCTAAGAGGCGAAGCAATACGCCGCTGGGACTTTGAAATATTTCGGAGCGCACCTAAAGTTCGTTATTTTGGCTAAACGGAGCGAAAATCTGCATTTATACCATCACGGACGTTAGTTCAATAGCGTTTAACGATCGATCCACGGTACAGAATGCAAAAATATGATTGTTAAAATTTTCGACTAATCGGTTCTAAGAGGCGAAGCAATACGCCGCTGGGACTTTGAAATATTTCGGAGCGCACCTAAAGTTCGTTATTTTGGCTAAACGGAGCGAAAATCTGCATTTATACCATCACGGACGTTAGTTCAATAGCGTTTAACGATGGATCCACGGTACAGAATGCAAAAATATGATTGTTAAAATTTTCGACTAATCGGTTCTAAGAGGCGAAGCAATACGCCGCTGGGACTTTGAAATATTTCGGAGCGCACCTAAAGTTCGTTATTTTGGCTAAACGGAGCGAAAATCTGCATTTATACCATCACGGACGTTAGTTCAATAGCGTTTAACGATGGATCCACGGTACAGAATGCAAAAATATGATTGTTAAAATTTTCGACTAATCGGTTCTAAGAGGTGAAGCAATACGCCGCTGGGACTTTGAAATATTTCGGAGCGCACCTAAAGTTCGTTATTTTGGCTAAACGGAGCGAAAATCTGCATTTATACCATCACGGACGTTAGTTCAATAGCGTTTAACGATCGATCCACGGTACAGAATGCAAAAATATGATTGTTAAAATTTTCGACTAATCGGTTCTAAGAGGCGAAGCAATACGCCGCTGGGACTTTGAAATATTTCGGAGCGCACCTAAAGTTCGTTATTTTGGCTAAACGGAGCGAAAATCTGCATTTATACCATCACGGACGTTAGTTTAATAGCGTTTAACGATGGATCCACGGTACAGAATGCAAAAATATGATTGTTAAAATTTTCGACTAATCGGTTCTAAGAGGCGAAGCAATACGCCGCTGGGACTTTGAAATATTTCGGAGCGCACCTAAAGTTCGTTATTTTGGCTAAACGGAGCGAAAATCTGCATTTATACCATCACGGACGTTAGTTCAATAGCGTTTAACGATCGATCCACGGTACAGAATGCAAAAATATGATTGTTAAAATTTTCGACTAATCGGTTCTAAGAGGCGAAGCAATACGCCGCTGGGACTTTGAAATATTTCGGAGCGCACCTAAAGTTCGTTATTTTGGCTAAACGGAGCGAAAATCTGCATTTATACCATCACGGACGTTAGTTTAATAGCGTTTAACGATGGATCCACGGTACAGAATGCAAAAATATGATTGTTAAAATTTTCGACTAATCGGTTCTAAGAGGCGAAGCAATACGCCGCTGGGACTTTGAAATATTTCGGAGCGCACCTAAAGTTCGTTATTTTGGCTAAACGGAGCGAAAATCTGCATTTATACCATCACGGACGTTAGTTCAATAGCGTTTAACGATCGATCCACGGTACAGAATGCAAAAATATGATTGTTAAAATTTTCGACTAATCGGTTCTAAGAGGCGAAGCAATACGCCGCTGGGACTTTGAAATATTTCGGAGCGCACCTAAAGTTCGTTATTTTGGCTAAACGGAGCGAAAATCTGCATTTATACCATCACGGACGTTAGTTTAATAGCGTTTAACGATGGATCCACGGTACAGAATGCAAAAATATGATTGTTAAAATTTTCGACTAATCGGTTCTAAGAGGCGAAGCAATACGCCGCTGGGACTTTGAAATATTTCGGAGCGCACCTAAAGTTCGTTATTTTGGCTAAACGGAGCGAAAATCTGCATTTATACCATCACGGACGTTAGTTCAATAGCGTTTAACGATCGATCCACGGTACAGACTGCAAAAATATGATTGTTAAAATTTTCGACTAATCGGTTCTAAGAGGCGAAGCAATACGCCGCTGGGACTTTGAAATATTTCGGAGCGCACCTAAAGTTCGTTATTTTGGCTAAACGGAGCGAAAATCTGCATTTATACCATCACGGACGTTAGTTTAATAGCGTTTAACGATGGATCCACGGTACAGAATGCAAAAATATGATTGTTAAAATTTTCGACTAATCGGTTCTAAGAGGCGAAGCAATACGCCGCTGGGACTTTGAAATATTTCGGAGCGCACCTAAAGTTCGTTATTTTGGCTAAACGGAGCGAAAATCTGCATTTATACCATCACGGACGTTAGTTCAATAGCGTTTAACGATCGATCCACGGTACAGAATGCAAAAATATGATTGTTAAAATTTTCGACTAATCGGTTCTAAGAGGCGAAGCAATACGCCGCTGGGACTTTGAAATATTTCGGAGCGCACCTAAAGTTCGTTATTTTGGCTAAACGGAGCGAAAATCTGCATTTATACCATCACGGACGTTAGTTTAATAGCGTTTAACGATGGATCCACGGTACAGAATGCAAAAATATGATTGTTAAAATTTTCGACTAATCGGTTCTAAGAGGCGAAGCAATACGCCGCTGGGACTTTGAAATATTTCGGAGCGCACCTAAAGTTCGTTATTTTGGCTAAACGGAGCGAAAATCTGCATTTATACCATCACGGACGTTAGTTCAATAGCGTTTAACGATCGATCCACGGTACAGAATGCAAAAATATGATTGTTAAAATTTTCGACTAATCGGTTCTAAGAGGCGAAGCAATACGCCGCTGGGACTTTGAAATATTTCGGAGCGCACCTAAAGTTCGTTATTTTGGCTAAACGGAGCGAAAATCTGCATTTATACCATCACGGACGTTAGTTTAATAGCGTTTAACGATGGATCCACGGTACAGAATGCAAAAATATGATTGTTAAAATTTTCGACTAATCGGTTCTAAGAGGCGAAGCAATACGCCGCTGGGACTTTGAAATATTTCGGAGCGCACCTAAAGTTCGTTATTTTGGCTAAACGGAGCGAAAATCTGCATTTATACCATCACGGACGTTAGTTCAATAGCGTTTAACGATCGATCCACGGTACAGACTGCAAAAATATGATTGTTAAAATTTTCGACTAATCGGTTCTAAGAGGCGAAGCAATACGCCGCTGGGACTTTGAAATATTTCGGAGCGCACCTAAAGTTCGTTATTTTGGCTAAACGGAGCGAAAATCTGCATTTATACCATCACGGACGTTAGTTTAATAGCGTTTAACGATGGATCCACGGTACAGAATGCAAAAATATGATTGTTAAAATTTTCGACTAATCGGTTCTAAGAGGCGAAGCAATACGCCGCTGGGACTTTGAAATATTTCGGAGCGCACCTAAAGTTCGTTATTTTGGCTAAACGGAGCGAAAATCTGCATTTATACCATCACGGACGTTAGTTCAATAGCGTTTAACGATCGATCCACGGTACAGAATGCAAAAATATGATTGTTAAAATTTTCGACTAATCGGTTCTAAGAGGCGAAGCAATACGCCGCTGGGACTTTGAAATATTTCGGAGCGCACCTAAAGTTCGTTATTTTGGCTAAACGGAGCGAAAATCTGCATTTATACCATCACGGACGTTAGTTTAATAGCGTTTAACGATGGATCCACGGTACAGAATGCAAAAATATGATTGTTAAAATTTTCGACTAATCGGTTCTAAGAGGCGAAGCAATACGCCGCTGGGACTTTGAAATATTTCGGAGCGCACCTAAAGTTCGTTATTTTGGCTAAACGGAGCGAAAATCTGCATTTATACCATCACGGACGTTAGTTTAATAGCGTTTAACGATGGATCCACGGTACAGAATGCAAAAATATGATTGTTAAAATTTTCGACTAATCGGTTCTAAGAGGCGAAGCAATACGCCGCTGGGACTTTGAAATATTTCGGAGCGCACCTAAAGTTCGTTATTTTGGCTAAACGGAGCGAAAATCTGCATTTATACCATCACGGACGCTAGTTTAATAGCGTTTAACGATCGATCCACGGTACAGAATGCAAAAATATGATTGTTAAAATTTTCGACTAATCGGTTCTAAGAGGCGAAGCAATACGCCGCTGGGACTTTGAAATATTTCGGAGCGCACCTAAAGTTCGTTATTTTGGCTAAACGGAGCGAAAATCTGCATTTATACCATCACGGACGTTAGTTTAATAGCGTTTAACGATGGATCCACGGTACAGAATGCAAAAATATGATTGTTAAAATTTTCGACTTATCGGTTCTGGATCACTGAAAAATCGAAAAAAATTATTAATTTTGATTAATTAAATTACATATGTAGTTTTATATTGTTATAGTCTCGTATTTGTTAATGTTTTGTCGTAAGAAAATGCAAAAATATCGTTTTAATGTTTTCGTCTCATCGGTTCTGGATCGCTGAAAAATCAAAAAAAAATATTAATTTTGATTAATTAAATTACAAATGGAGTTTTATATTGCTATAGTCGCTTATTTGTTAATGTTTTACCGTAAGAAAATGCAAAAATATCGTTTTAATATTTTCATCTCATCGGTTCTGGGCGGTTTTAAAATTTTTTAAAATATTAATTAAACCCATGATTTACATGAGAATGTGAATTTATTATGTCCTGCATGTTAATTTATTAATTTTCATGTATAGAACGTTATAAAATGAAAGGATATGTTCGACGATATTTTCAGTCTAAGTTTTACCGTGCCGGCGGGATGGTACGCTCTCACGGCGGTTTGCACAGGCATACGCCTGGGCGTAAGCCCATGCGTCGCCGACCTAGCGGCCGGCCGTTCGGTATTTATAGGAAGGCACTTTCGGTTCGCTCGGACCGGTCGGGAGTAGCGTCGAGCGTGTGGCTCTTTTATGACTTCGGTTGAAAAGCAGTCTACCGCTCCTCGAGAATATACTTTCTCGACTATTCTCGTTCCGGTTTTCCGTTGCGGATTATTATTAATCTCCACACAGCATTACCACGGGTCGGTGTCTAAGACCGAATGGCCCATATGTGGTGAGCCTTGTAATATAAGGCTGGTGACCTGTATGCACTTATAAATGTTGCATACTTGTACAAACTGAGCATCAACTGTCTGTAACCAAAATTTGTTAAAACTGAAAAAGTTATAAGATTGTATAAAATTTTTGAACCAAGAAAGTAGTGTTAGACGAAAATTCGTTCTATCACTTTTAGAAGGGAGACTGTTTGGAAATATTTAAAGTATAAAATACACAAAAGTCCACTGAATTATGAACAAAATTACGTCCCTGAATTTAAGAAAAGTCAAGAGGTGTCAGAAATAAAATCCTCTCTGATACGTTCAGAGAGGAAAATAAGTATGGAGAGAGGAGTAAAAATGAAAGAAGTTTTAAGGCTGGGGAAACTTCTAAAGGAGAGAGATTCCAACATATCTAATATGTACATTTAAAGCAAGTCCAAGGAACTCTCTCCGTTAATGTTTGAAAAGGTGTGTGCAGATGGAGGAGAAATGTATAAAGTACAGAGACGAGGTTGGTGGGCCCGCTCTAATGATAAAGATTATAAAATTTGGTGGCAAAATGACCAGCATGATCACTGTACGCGCTTTCTCGATTTGTATAGCATGCCACTGTCCGCGCTATCTTTTATTATATTGTCCAGCGTGTGTGGTCTACGTGCTTGCACGATGGATGCACGGCGTGAAAGTGATTTTCGTGCTTTATGAGAGGAGGAGGAGAATATTTGGCCTCTATAAGAGGTACAAAATTTATGAAA
>NW_027478198.1:97500-100000 GCF_051020975.1 Osmia lignaria lignaria | reverse complement strand
AAACTTCTGTTGGTTAACCTACAATATGAAGGATCGAAATGAAAGAAGGATCATATTATTACAAACCGAAAGTGAAGGATCATTAAAATTGAAATACAATATATATAAATATATAAATGTACCCGTCGTTGCGACACCCTAGTTAAATGGAAAGATATAAAAAAGAGAGAAAAGGAATACAGATGACCCGCCGTCTGATCTTTGCTAAATGATCTGGCATCACCGGAGTTTTTTTGGTCCGTGTTGCGTTCGCTCTATTCGAAATGAAACTCGCGGAGGCGAAGAATTGTTAAAAGTTTACGAAGCGTCTAGGAGTGGTTAAAACTGAGAGAGTTGAAACTACGATGTATTAGAACGAGCAACCGTCGAAACTTTGTTTTCGCGACGTTCTTTTCGTCGCTCTCGTCCCCACGCTCCTACGCTTTGGTTGTTTCTTTGCCATCCGTGTTGCGATAAAAAGATTTCTCCATTGTCCAAAAAGGACGGATCGAGATTCCTCTTTCGAGAGGGAGAGAGAGGTACTTGCGGGTAACCTGGAATCTACGAAACCCGCACCGTGGTAAGATTCGTGCGTCCGCCTGATCGATGTGTGTTGTTTACGGACCGGCTGAGAAGCGACGATAGCGAGTCTTTGAAAAACTATGTGTCCATTAGTTAGACCGATCGTCGCCGGCCGTGTGTCTGTTCGAATCTCGCAACCCACGATTCAGCGACAGGACGCGCGCTCGCATTCCTTGTGTGCGTTCGTACTTTTCAAGGTTTTTAAATGTACTTTACGCCCGACCGTCGAGAGGAGCGTGCCACTGGGCGTTTCTCCGACGGTTTCCGTCCTTGGACGCGATCGTGTCGTCAACGATCGAACAAACAAACAAATACGTTGGCGACGCCCGAATTCGCTCTCCCGCACGCGCCGGGTGGGAGAGTGATGTGGGTATCGAATGTGATGCGTGTTAATAATGAAAATAACACTCTAAAGATCTAAAGAGTTTGAAATACAAAATTTTACGATTACCCTGAACGGTGGATCACTTGGCTCGTGGGTCGATGAAGAACGCAGCTAATTGCGCGTCAACGTGTGAACTGCAGGACACATGAACATCGACATTTCGAACGCACATTGCGGTCCACGGATACAATTCCTGGACCACGCCTGGCTGAGGGTCGTTTTCTTAACAAAAGACTGCTTGCGTTTGCTTCTCGAAAAAAGAGTAATTCATTTCTTTCTAAACATCTCGCCGTCGTTCAACGAAAGTAGAACGTTTCGGAGCGGGATTATCGAACGAAATTGAAAGAATGAATGAACGATAAACAAAGAAAGAGTCGCAACGTACGAGCGATAGTTGGGCAGTTCGTCGGCGTTTGTCGTGGAAACGATGTGACGAAAATCGCAACCGATACACTAAATGCAGGCCGTTAAAGGAGAGAAACAAATTTCGAAATATCTCTTCGAACTAGCGCAAGTGCGTCACGGCGCGCGAGTCGTTCGTTAAAATTTATAAACGACCGCCCGTGAAAGCACCGAGTTCTCGGAAGATAATCTATAAAGATTCTCCATCCTGCTGGAAGTTATCGGATCGGCGCGATTGTTCACTTGTAGAAATCCACGCTCCCGACGTTGCCAGAAACGATATTTACGAAAGGTGTGTCAAAAATAAACGAAAGAAGCTCTCCTATAAATTTAGAAAAAGCAAACGAGTGAAATGTTTGAGATGATAATTTGCTGAAATGCAAGCTCGAATAGCCCCAGGGTTTCGAATGATTCCCCGCGCTTTATACATCTCTCTGTTTACAAACGGTGTATAAATGAAAGATCGCTTCAGATGGGTCGTCGCTGTTTGACGCGCGATGCTGTTCCTTTTTTTTTGTCTGTCTGTGCGTTTAGCTTCGCTAAACAAGTTAAATGGTTAAAAAGCGTCGAAAAAGCGAATACACACGCGACAAGACAAATCTAACGAGTAAAGGAACGCTCCGCTCCAAGATAAAAATGGTTGTTTACAATCAATACAGCGTTTCGGTACCCCTGATCGTAGTCTGAAACTGTGTAACAAAAGAGAGGAAAGCGAATGGTGAAGGAACTTCGAAGCCTCCGTGGCGTGGCTAGAACTTGTGATAAAAGTATGTTTGCAGCAATTATGCATGCTCCCGTTAAAACAGCATTTCAATGTCTCGCATGGCTTAAAGCTCTAGGAGGCTTCAACATTTAGAATACATACGGACTACTTCGTTTGTTAAAGATAAGCGAAGACCGCGCGACCATCGCTCGGTCGTCCAGTCCTCGAAAGTTTTGTTGCGTTCCAAAGAAGAGACAAATGGGGTTTACCCTTGCGCTAAGGGGAGAAGAAGAGAAAAGCAGTTGTTAAATCTAAGAGGTGTGTGGAGTACATCGCGTGTTGGTTAAAATTGTTAAATGAAGTATACGCGAAATGTTCTCTCGCTCTTGCTTTTCCTCTTGCTTCCGTGGCGCTCGAAAAGAAGGGATGATAAATAAAGAAACCTATTC
>NW_027478198.1:77500-90000 GCF_051020975.1 Osmia lignaria lignaria | reverse complement strand
CGATCGATCCACGGTACAGAATGCAAAAATATGATTGTTAAAATTTTCGACTAATCGGTTCTAAGAGGCGAAGCAATACGCCGCTGGGACTTTGAAATATTTCGGAGCGCACCTAAAGTTCGTTATTTTGGCTAAACGGAGCGAAAATCTGCATTTATACCATCACGGACGTTAGTTTAATAGCGTTTAACGATGGATCCACGGTACAGAATGCAAAAATATGATTGTTAAAATTTTCGACTAATCGGTTCTAAGAGGCGAAGCAATACGCCGCTGGGACTTTGAAATATTTCGGAGCGCACCTAAAGTTCGTTATTTTGGCTAAACGGAGCGAAAATCTGCATTTATACCATCACGGACGTTAGTTCAATAGCGTTTAACGATCGATCCACGGTACAGACTGCAAAAATATGATTGTTAAAATTTTCGACTAATCGGTTCTAAGAGGCGAAGCAATACGCCGCTGGGACTTTGAAATATTTCGGAGCGCACCTAAAGTTCGTTATTTTGGCTAAACGGAGCGAAAATCTGCATTTATACCATCACGGACGTTAGTTTAATAGCGTTTAACGATGGATCCACGGTACAGAATGCAAAAATATGATTGTTAAAATTTTCGACTAATCGGTTCTAAGAGGCGAAGCAATACGCCGCTGGGACTTTGAAATATTTCGGAGCGCACCTAAAGTTCGTTATTTTGGCTAAACGGAGCGAAAATCTGCATTTATACCATCACGGACGTTAGTTCAATAGCGTTTAACGATCGATCCACGGTACAGAATGCAAAAATATGATTGTTAAAATTTTCGACTAATCGGTTCTAAGAGGCGAAGCAATACGCCGCTGGGACTTTGAAATATTTCGGAGCGCACCTAAAGTTCGTTATTTTGGCTAAACGGAGCGAAAATCTGCATTTATACCATCACGGACGTTAGTTTAATAGCGTTTAACGATGGATCCACGGTACAGAATGCAAAAATATGATTGTTAAAATTTTCGACTAATCGGTTCTAAGAGGCGAAGCAATACGCCGCTGGGACTTTGAAATATTTCGGAGCGCACCTAAAGTTCGTTATTTTGGCTAAACGGAGCGAAAATCTGCATTTATACCATCACGGACGTTAGTTCAATAGCGTTTAACGATCGATCCACGGTACAGAATGCAAAAATATGATTGTTAAAATTTTCGACTAATCGGTTCTAAGAGGCGAAGCAATACGCCGCTGGGACTTTAAAATATTTCGGAGCGCACCTAAAGTTCGTTATTTTGGCTAAACGGAGCGAAAATCTGCATTTATACCATCACGGACGTTAGTTCAATAGCGTTTAACGATCGATCCACGGTACAGAATGCAAAAATATGATTGTTAAAATTTTCGACTAATCGGTTCTAAGAGGCGAAGCAATACGCCGCTGGGACTTTGAAATATTTCGGAGCGCACCTAAAGTTCGTTATTTTGGCTAAACGGAGCGAAAATCTGCATTTATACCATCACGGACGTTAGTTCAATAGCGTTTAACGATCGATCCACGGTACAGAATGCAAAAATATGATTGTTAAAATTTTCGACTAATCGGTTCTAAGAGGCGAAGCAATACGCCGCTGGGACTTTGAAATATTTCGGAGCGCACCTAAAGTTCGTTATTTTGGCTAAACGGAGCGAAAATCTGCATTTATACCATCACGGACGTTAGTTTAATAGCGTTTAACGATGGATCCACGGTACAGAATGCAAAAATATGATTGTTAAAATTTTCGACTAATCGGTTCTAAGAGGCGAAGCAATACGCCGCTGGGACTTTGAAATATTTCGGAGCGCACCTAAAGTTCGTTATTTTGGCTAAACGGAGCGAAAATCTGCATTTATACCATCACGGACGTTAGTTCAATAGCGTTTAACGATGGATCCACGGTACAGAATGCAAAAATATGATTGTTAAAATTTTCGACTAATCGGTTCTAAGAGGCGAAGCAATACGCCGCTGGGACTTTGAAATATTTCGGAGCGCACCTAAAGTTCGTTATTTTGGCTAAACGGAGCGAAAATCTGCATTTATACCATCACGGACGTTAGTTCAATAGCGTTTAACGATCGATCCACGGTACAGAATGCAAAAATATGATTGTTAAAATTTTCGACTAATCGGTTCTAAGAGGCGAAGCAATACGCCGCTGGGACTTTGAAATATTTCGGAGCGCACCTAAAGTTCGTTATTTTGGCTAAACGGAGCGAAAATCTGCATTTATACCATCACGGACGTTAGTTCAATAGCGTTTAACGATGGATCCACGGTACAGAATGCAAAAATATGATTGTTAAAATTTTCGACTAATCGGTTCTAAGAGGCGAAGCAATACGCCGCTGGGACTTTGAAATATTTCGGAGCGCACCTAAAGTTCGTTATTTTGGCTAAACGGAGCGAAAATCTGCATTTATACCATCACGGACGTTAGTTCAATAGCGTTTAACGATGGATCCACGGTACAGAATGCAAAAATATGATTGTTAAAATTTTCGACTAATCGGTTCTAAGAGGCGAAGCAATACGCCGCTGGGACTTTGAAATATTTCGGAGCGCACCTAAAGTTCGTTATTTTGGCTAAACGGAGCGAAAATCTGCATTTATACCATCACGGACGTTAGTTCAATAGCGTTTAACGATCGATCCACGGTACAGAATGCAAAAATATGATTGTTAAAATTTTCGACTAATCGGTTCTAAGAGGCGAAGCAATACGCCGCTGGGACTTTGAAATATTTCGGAGCGCACCTAAAGTTCGTTATTTTGGCTAAACGGAGCGAAAATCTGCATTTATACCATCACGGACGTTAGTTTAATAGCGTTTAACGATGGATCCACGGTACAGAATGCAAAAATATGATTGTTAAAATTTTCGACTAATCGGTTCTAAGAGGCGAAGCAATACGCCGCTGGGACTTTGAAATATTTCGGAGCGCACCTAAAGTTCGTTATTTTGGCTAAACGGAGCGAAAATCTGCATTTATACCATCACGGACGTTAGTTCAATAGCGTTTAACGATCGATCCACGGTACAGAATGCAAAAATATGATTGTTAAAATTTTCGACTAATCGGTTCTAAGAGGCGAAGCAATACGCCGCTGGGACTTTGAAATATTTCGGAGCGCACCTAAAGTTCGTTATTTTGGCTAAACGGAGCGAAAATCTGCATTTATACCATCACGGACGTTAGTTTAATAGCGTTTAACGATGGATCCACGGTACAGAATGCAAAAATATGATTGTTAAAATTTTCGACTAATCGGTTCTAAGAGGCGAAGCAATACGCCGCTGGGACTTTGAAATATTTCGGAGCGCACCTAAAGTTCGTTATTTTGGCTAAACGGAGCGAAAATCTGCATTTATACCATCACGGACGTTAGTTCAATAGCGTTTAACGATGGATCCACGGTACAGAATGCAAAAATATGATTGTTAAAATTTTCGACTAATCGGTTCTAAGAGGCGAAGCAATACGCCGCTGGGACTTTGAAATATTTCGGAGCGCACCTAAAGTTCGTTATTTTGGCTAAACGGAGCGAAAATCTGCATTTATACCATCACGGACGTTAGTTTAATAGCGTTTAACGATGGATCCACGGTACAGAATGCAAAAATATGATTGTTAAAATTTTCGACTAATCGGTTCTAAGAGGCGAAGCAATACGCCGCTGGGACTTTGAAATATTTCGGAGCGCACCTAAAGTTCGTTATTTTGGCTAAACGGAGCGAAAATCTGCATTTATACCATCACGGACGTTAGTTCAATAGCGTTTAACGATCGATCCACGGTACAGACTGCAAAAATATGATTGTTAAAATTTTCGACTAATCGGTTCTAAGAGGCGAAGCAATACGCCGCTGGGACTTTGAAATATTTCGGAGCGCACCTAAAGTTCGTTATTTTGGCTAAACGGAGCGAAAATCTGCATTTATACCATCACGGACGTTAGTTTAATAGCGTTTAACGATGGATCCACGGTACAGAATGCAAAAATATGATTGTTAAAATTTTCGACTAATCGGTTCTAAGAGGCGAAGCAATACGCCGCTGGGACTTTGAAATATTTCGGAGCGCACCTAAAGTTCGTTATTTTGGCTAAACGGAGCGAAAATCTGCATTTATACCATCACGGACGTTAGTTCAATAGCGTTTAACGATCGATCCACGGTACAGACTGCAAAAATATGATTGTTAAAATTTTCGACTAATCGGTTCTAAGAGGCGAAGCAATACGCCGCTGGGACTTTGAAATATTTCGGAGCGCACCTAAAGTTCGTTATTTTGGCTAAACGGAGCGAAAATCTGCATTTATACCATCACGGACGTTAGTTTAATAGCGTTTAACGATGGATCCACGGTACAGAATGCAAAAATATGATTGTTAAAATTTTCGACTAATCGGTTCTAAGAGGCGAAGCAATACGCCGCTGGGACTTTGAAATATTTCGGAGCGCACCTAAAGTTCGTTATTTTGGCTAAACGGAGCGAAAATCTGCATTTATACCATCACGGACGTTAGTTCAATAGCGTTTAACGATCGATCCACGGTACAGAATGCAAAAATATGATTGTTAAAATTTTCGACTAATCGGTTCTAAGAGGCGAAGCAATACGCCGCTGGGACTTTGAAATATTTCGGAGCGCACCTAAAGTTCGTTATTTTGGCTAAACGGAGCGAAAATCTGCATTTATACCATCACGGACGTTAGTTTAATAGCGTTTAACGATGGATCCACGGTACAGAATGCAAAAATATGATTGTTAAAATTTTCGACTAATCGGTTCTAAGAGGCGAAGCAATACGCCGCTGGGACTTTGAAATATTTCGGAGCGCACCTAAAGTTCGTTATTTTGGCTAAACGGAGCGAAAATCTGCATTTATACCATCACGGACGTTAGTTCAATAGCGTTTAACGATCGATCCACGGTACAGAATGCAAAAATATGATTGTTAAAATTTTCGACTAATCGGTTCTAAGAGGCGAAGCAATACGCCGCTGGGACTTTGAAATATTTCGGAGCGCACCTAAAGTTCGTTATTTTGGCTAAACGGAGCGAAAATCTGCATTTATACCATCACGGACGTTAGTTTAATAGCGTTTAACGATGGATCCACGGTACAGAATGCAAAAATATGATTGTTAAAATTTTCGACTAATCGGTTCTAAGAGGCGAAGCAATACGCCGCTGGGACTTTGAAATATTTCGGAGCGCACCTAAAGTTCGTTATTTTGGCTAAACGGAGCGAAAATCTGCATTTATACCATCACGGACGTTAGTTCAATAGCGTTTAACGATCGATCCACGGTACAGACTGCAAAAATATGATTGTTAAAATTTTCGACTAATCGGTTCTAAGAGGCGAAGCAATACGCCGCTGGGACTTTGAAATATTTCGGAGCGCACCTAAAGTTCGTTATTTTGGCTAAACGGAGCGAAAATCTGCATTTATACCATCACGGACGTTAGTTTAATAGCGTTTAACGATGGATCCACGGTACAGAATGCAAAAATATGATTGTTAAAATTTTCGACTAATCGGTTCTAAGAGGCGAAGCAATACGCCGCTGGGACTTTGAAATATTTCGGAGCGCACCTAAAGTTCGTTATTTTGGCTAAACGGAGCGAAAATCTGCATTTATACCATCACGGACGTTAGTTCAATAGCGTTTAACGATCGATCCACGGTACAGAATGCAAAAATATGATTGTTAAAATTTTCGACTAATCGGTTCTAAGAGGCGAAGCAATACGCCGCTGGGACTTTGAAATATTTCGGAGCGCACCTAAAGTTCGTTATTTTGGCTAAACGGAGCGAAAATCTGCATTTATACCATCACGGACGTTAGTTTAATAGCGTTTAACGATGGATCCACGGTACAGAATGCAAAAATATGATTGTTAAAATTTTCGACTAATCGGTTCTAAGAGGCGAAGCAATACGCCGCTGGGACTTTGAAATATTTCGGAGCGCACCTAAAGTTCGTTATTTTGGCTAAACGGAGCGAAAATCTGCATTTATACCATCACGGACGTTAGTTTAATAGCGTTTAACGATGGATCCACGGTACAGAATGCAAAAATATGATTGTTAAAATTTTCGACTAATCGGTTCTAAGAGGCGAAGCAATACGCCGCTGGGACTTTGAAATATTTCGGAGCGCACCTAAAGTTCGTTATTTTGGCTAAACGGAGCGAAAATCTGCATTTATACCATCACGGACGCTAGTTTAATAGCGTTTAACGATCGATCCACGGTACAGAATGCAAAAATATGATTGTTAAAATTTTCGACTAATCGGTTCTAAGAGGCGAAGCAATACGCCGCTGGGACTTTGAAATATTTCGGAGCGCACCTAAAGTTCGTTATTTTGGCTAAACGGAGCGAAAATCTGCATTTATACCATCACGGACGTTAGTTTAATAGCGTTTAACGATGGATCCACGGTACAGAATGCAAAAATATGATTGTTAAAATTTTCGACTTATCGGTTCTGGATCACTGAAAAATCGAAAAAAATTATTAATTTTGATTAATTAAATTACATATGTAGTTTTATATTGTTATAGTCTCGTATTTGTTAATGTTTTGTCGTAAGAAAATGCAAAAATATCGTTTTAATGTTTTCGTCTCATCGGTTCTGGATCGCTGAAAAATCAAAAAAAAATATTAATTTTGATTAATTAAATTACAAATGGAGTTTTATATTGCTATAGTCGCTTATTTGTTAATGTTTTACCGTAAGAAAATGCAAAAATATCGTTTTAATATTTTCATCTCATCGGTTCTGGGCGGTTTTAAAATTTTTTAAAATATTAATTAAACCCATGATTTACATGAGAATGTGAATTTATTATGTCCTGCATGTTAATTTATTAATTTTCATGTATAGAACGTTATAAAATGAAAGGATATGTTCGACGATATTTTCAGTCTAAGTTTTACCGTGCCGGCGGGATGGTACGCTCTCACGGCGGTTTGCACAGGCATACGCCTGGGCGTAAGCCCATGCGTCGCCGACCTAGCGGCCGGCCGTTCGGTATTTATAGGAAGGCACTTTCGGTTCGCTCGGACCGGTCGGGAGTAGCGTCGAGCGTGTGGCTCTTTTATGACTTCGGTTGAAAAGCAGTCTACCGCTCCTCGAGAATATACTTTCTCGACTATTCTCGTTCCGGTTTTCCGTTGCGGATTATTATTAATCTCCACACAGCATTACCACGGGTCGGTGTCTAAGACCGAATGGCCCATATGTGGTGAGCCTTGTAATATAAGGCTGGTGACCTGTATGCACTTATAAATGTTGCATACTTGTACAAACTGAGCATCAACTGTCTGTAACCAAAATTTGTTAAAACTGAAAAAGTTATAAGATTGTATAAAATTTTTGAACCAAGAAAGTAGTGTTAGACGAAAATTCGTTCTATCACTTTTAGAAGGGAGACTGTTTGGAAATATTTAAAGTATAAAATACACAAAAGTCCACTGAATTATGAACAAAATTACGTCCCTGAATTTAAGAAAAGTCAAGAGGTGTCAGAAATAAAATCCTCTCTGATACGTTCAGAGAGGAAAATAAGTATGGAGAGAGGAGTAAAAATGAAAGAAGTTTTAAGGCTGGGGAAACTTCTAAAGGAGAGAGATTCCAACATATCTAATATGTACATTTAAAGCAAGTCCAAGGAACTCTCTCCGTTAATGTTTGAAAAGGTGTGTGCAGATGGAGGAGAAATGTATAAAGTACAGAGACGAGGTTGGTGGGCCCGCTCTAATGATAAAGATTATAAAATTTGGTGGCAAAATGACCAGCATGATCACTGTACGCGCTTTCTCGATTTGTATAGCATGCCACTGTCCGCGCTATCTTTTATTATATTGTCCAGCGTGTGTGGTCTACGTGCTTGCACGATGGATGCACGGCGTGAAAGTGATTTTCGTGCTTTATGAGAGGAGGAGGAGAATATTTGGCCTCTATAAGAGGTACAAAATTTATGAAATGTGTGTTACATACAAAAGAGAAATGGCTTAACGTCGATCGGTCTTACAGGGAGGGCCGACGACGAAAATTTAAATTTACAATAATAACTAAGCTCCCTGGTTGATCCTGCCAGTAGTCATATGCTTGTCTCAAAGATTAAGCCATGCATGTCTAAGTACATACCGAATTAAGGTGAAACCGCGAATGGCTCATTAAATCAGTTTTGGTTTCTTAGATCGTACAAAACATTACTTGGATAACTGTGGTAATTCTAGAGCTAATACATGCAAACCAGAATTCCACCCAGAGATGGGAGGAATGCTTTTATTAGATCAAAACCAATCGGTGGCGGACGGCTTGTCCGTTCGTCCATCGTCGGCTTTGGTGACTCTGAATAACTTTGTGCTGATCGTATGGTCATCTAGCACCGACGACGGATCTTTCAAATGTCTGCCTTATCAACTGTCGATGGTAGGTTCTACGCCTACCATGGTTGTAACGGGTAACGGGGAATCAGGGTTCGATTCCGGAGAGGGAGCCTGAGAAACGGCTACCACATCCAAGGAAGGCAGCAGGCGCGCAAATTACCCACTCCCGGCACGGGGAGGTAGTGACGAAAAATAACGATACGGGACTCATCCGAGGCCCCGTAATCGGAATGAGTACACTTTAAATCCTTTAACGAGGATCCATTGGAGGGCAAGTCTGGTGCCAGCAGCCGCGGTAATTCCAGCTCCAATAGCGTATATTAAAGTTGTTGCGGTTAAAAAGCTCGTAGTTGAATCTGTGTGTCACAGTGTCGGTTCACCGCTCGCGGTGTTTAACTGGCATTATGTGGTACGTCCTACCGGTGGGCTTAGCTCCTCGCGGGCGGTCCAACTAATATCCCATCGCGGTGCTCTTCACTGAGTGTCGAGGTGGGCCGGTACGTTTACTTTGAACAAATTAGAGTGCTCAAAGCAGGCTACCTTCGCCTGAATACTCTGTGCATGGAATAATGGAATAGGACCTCGGTTCTATTTTGTTGGTTTTCGGAACCCCGAGGTAATGATTAATAGGGACAGATGGGGGCATTCGTATTGCGACGTTAGAGGTGAAATTCTTGGATCGTCGCAAGACGGACAGAAGCGAAAGCATTTGCCAAAAATGTTTTCATTAATCAAGAACGAAAGTTAGAGGTTCGAAGGCGATCAGATACCGCCCTAGTTCTAACCATAAACGATGCCAGCTAGCGATCCGCCGAAGTTCCTCCGATGACTCGGCGGGCAGCTTCCGGGAAACCAAAGCTTTTGGGTTCCGGGGGAAGTATGGTTGCAAAGCTGAAACTTAAAGGAATTGACGGAAGGGCACCACCAGGAGTGGAGCCTGCGGCTTAATTTGACTCAACACGGGAAACCTCACCAGGCCCGGACACCGGAAGGATTGACAGATTGATAGCTCTTTCTTGATTCGGTGGGTGGTGGTGCATGGCCGTTCTTAGTTGGTGGAGCGATTTGTCTGGTTAATTCCGATAACGAACGAGACTCTAGCCTGTTAAATAGACGTAACTTATGGTATCTCGAAGGCCCCCGACTTCGGTCGGTGGGTTTTTACTACCAACGTACAAACAAATCTTCTTAGAGGGACAGGCGGCTTCTAGCCGCACGAGATTGAGCAATAACAGGTCTGTGATGCCCTTAGATGTTCTGGGCCGCACGCGCGCTACACTGAAGGAATCAACGTGTTTTCCCTGGCCGAAAGGCCCGGGTAACCCGCTGAACCTCCTTCGTGCTAGGGATTGGGGCTTGCAATTATTCCCCATGAACGAGGAATTCCCAGTAAGCGCGAGTCATAAGCTCGCGTTGATTACGTCCCTGCCCTTTGTACACACCGCCCGTCGCTACTACCGATTGAATGATTTAGTGAGGTCTTCGGACTGGTGCGCGGCAATGTCTCGGCATTGCCGATGTTACCGGGAAGATGACCAAACTTGATTATTTAGAGGAAGTAAAAGTCGTAACAAGGTTTCCGTAGGTGAACCTGCGGAAGGATCATTAACAAATTAAAAATACAAGAGAAAACCTAACTGAATGGATCATTGATAAAGCGATATAAAAGTTTATTGAGCTCGGACCAAAAATTATACAAAACGAGAAAGATATAATAAATAATACCATATACATGACACAAAACACATAAATCTCGGGTTCGAGCCAATAAGAAACAAATACCAAAACGCTGCGATGCGGTAAAATTACACCGACACGGTTACGTGCGGAGGTCGCTTTGATTACTCATCGCGTTTCTCCCGTCCGTTCGGAACCGCCGGCAAAAAAACTGTGCGACCAACGGCGCCAAAGAGCACGACGCCGGACCATTTCTCTCTGGCTGATGTGAATGGAAGTAAAAGACGCTTGCGTGAGGTCTCTCGACCTTTATCTCTCTAACTTATACTTATGGGTCGTCGTCTACTTGATCGGGTACAAACAAGTCGTAAGAAACAAACAAACAAACCACAAAAATACAAGTCGTAAAAAAACAAACTTCTGTTGGTTAACCTACAATATGAAGGATCGAAATGAAAGAAGGATCATATTATTACAAACCGAAAGTGAAGGATCATTAAAATTGAAATACAATATATATAAATATATAAATGTACCCGTCGTTGCGACACCCTAGTTAAATGGAAAGATATAAAAAAGAGAGAAAAGGAATACAGATGACCCGCCGTCTGATCTTTGCTAAATGATCTGGCATCACCGGAGTTTTTTTGGTCCGTGTTGCGTTCGCTCTATTCGAAATGAAACTCGCGGAGGCGAAGAATTGTTAAAAGTTTACGAAGCGTCTAGGAGTGGTTAAAACTGAGAGAGTTGAAACTACGATGTATTAGAACGAGCAACCGTCGAAACTTTGTTTTCGCGACGTTCTTTTCGTCGCTCTCGTCCCCACGCTCCTACGCTTTGGTTGTTTCTTTGCCATCCGTGTTGCGATAAAAAGATTTCTCCATTGTCCAAAAAGGACGGATCGAGATTCCTCTTTCGAGAGGGAGAGAGAGGTACTTGCGGGTAACCTGGAATCTACGAAACCCGCACCGTGGTAAGATTCGTGCGTCCGCCTGATCGATGTGTGTTGTTTACGGACCGGCTGAGAAGCGACGATAGCGAGTCTTTGAAAAACTATGTGTCCATTAGTTAGACCGATCGTCGCCGGCCGTGTGTCTGTTCGAATCTCGCAACCCACGATTCAGCGACAGGACGCGCGCTCGCATTCCTTGTGTGCGTTCGTACTTTTCAAGGTTTTTAAATGTACTTTACGCCCGACCGTCGAGAGGAGCGTGCCACTGGGCGTTTCTCCGACGGTTTCCGTCCTTGGACGCGATCGTGTCGTCAACGATCGAACAAACAAACAAATACGTTGGCGACGCCCGAATTCGCTCTCCCGCACGCGCCGGGTGGGAGAGTGATGTGGGTATCGAATGTGATGCGTGTTAATAATGAAAATAACACTCTAAAGATCTAAAGAGTTTGAAATACAAAATTTTACGATTACCCTGAACGGTGGATCACTTGGCTCGTGGGTCGATGAAGAACGCAGCTAATTGCGCGTCAACGTGTGAACTGCAGGACACATGAACATCGACATTTCGAACGCACATTGCGGTCCACGGATACAATTCCTGGACCACGCCTGGCTGAGGGTCGTTTTCTTAACAAAAGACTGCTTGCGTTTGCTTCTCGAAAAAAGAGTAATTCATTTCTTTCTAAACATCTCGCCGTCGTTCAACGAAAGTAGAACGTTTCGGAGCGGGATTATCGAACGAAATTGAAAGAATGAATGAACGATAAACAAAGAAAGAGTCGCAACGTACGAGCGATAGTTGGGCAGTTCGTCGGCGTTTGTCGTGGAAACGATGTGACGAAAATCGCAACCGATACACTAAATGCAGGCCGTTAAAGGAGAGAAACAAATTTCGAAATATCTCTTCGAACTAGCGCAAGTGCGTCACGGCGCGCGAGTCGTTCGTTAAAATTTATAAACGACCGCCCGTGAAAGCACCGAGTTCTCGGAAGATAATCTATAAAGATTCTCCATCCTGCTGGAAGTTATCGGATCGGCGCGATTGTTCACTTGTAGAAATCCACGCTCCCGACGTTGCCAGAAACGATATTTACGAAAGGTGTGTCAAAAATAAACGAAAGAAGCTCTCCTATAAATTTAGAAAAAGCAAACGAGTGAAATGTTTGAGATGATAATTTGCTGAAATGCAAGCTCGAATAGCCCCAGGGTTTCGAATGATTCCCCGCGCTTTATACATCTCTCTGTTTACAAACGGTGTATAAATGAAAGATCGCTTCAGATGGGTCGTCGCTGTTTGACGCGCGATGCTGTTCCTTTTTTTTTGTCTGTCTGTGCGTTTAGCTTCGCTAAACAAGTTAAATGGTTAAAAAGCGTCGAAAAAGCGAATACACACGCGACAAGACAAATCTAACGAGTAAAGGAACGCTCCGCTCCAAGA
>NW_027478198.1:65000-70000 GCF_051020975.1 Osmia lignaria lignaria | reverse complement strand
GGCGATTTGCCCCCGTATACGCCTGGGCGTAAGCCCGTGCGTCGCCGACCTAGCGGCCTGCCGATCGGTATTTAGAGGGAGGCACTTTGAAAGCAACACGCCGCTGGAACTTTGAAAAATTTCGGGGCAAAGCAATACGCGGCTGGGACTTTGAAATATTTCGGAGCGCACCTAAAGTTCGTTATTTTGGCTAAACGGAGCGAAAATCTGCATTTATACCATCACGGACGTTAGTTTAATAGCGTTTAACGATGGATCCACGGTACAGAATGCAAAAATATGATTGTTAAAATTTTCGACTAATCGGTTCTAAGAGGCGAAGCAATACGCCGCTGGGACTTTGAAATATTTCGGAGCGCACCTAAAGTTCGTTATTTTGGCTAAACGGAGCGAAAATCTGCATTTATACCATCACGGACGTTAGTTTAATAGCGTTTAACGATGGATCCACGGTACAGAATGCAAAAATATGATTGTTAAAATTTTCGACTAATCGGTTCTAAGAGGCGAAGCAATACGCCGCTGGGACTTTGAAATATTTCGGAGCGCACCTAAAGTTCGTTATTTTGGCTAAACGGAGCGAAAATCTGCATTTATACCATCACGGACGTTAGTTCAATAGCGTTTAACGATCGATCCACGGTACAGAATGCAAAAATATGATTGTTAAAATTTTCGACTAATCGGTTCTAAGAGGCGAAGCAATACGCCGCTGGGACTTTGAAATATTTCGGAGCGCACCTAAAGTTCGTTATTTTGGCTAAACGGAGCGAAAATCTGCATTTATACCATCACGGACGTTAGTTTAATAACGTTTAACGATGGATCCACGGTACAGAATGCAAAAATATGATTGTTAAAATTTTCGACTAATCGGTTCTAAGAGGCGAAGCAATACGCCGCTGGGACTTTGAAATATTTCGGAGCGCACCTAAAGTTCGTTATTTTGGCTAAACGGAGCGAAAATCTGCATTTATACCATCACGGACGTTAGTTCAATAGCGTTTAACGATCGATCCACGGTACAGAATGCAAAAATATGATTGTTAAAATTTTCGACTAATCGGTTCTAAGAGGCGAAGCAATACGCCGCTGGGACTTTGAAATATTTCGGAGCGCACCTAAAGTTCGTTATTTTGGCTAAACGGAGCGAAAATCTGCATTTATACCATCACGGACGTTAGTTCAATAGCGTTTAACGATCGATCCACGGTACAGAATGCAAAAATATGATTGTTAAAATTTTCGACTAATCGGTTCTAAGAGGCGAAGCAATACGCCGCTGGGACTTTGAAATATTTCGGAGCGCACCTAAAGTTCGTTATTTTGGCTAAACGGAGCGAAAATCTGCATTTATACCATCACGGACGTTAGTTCAATAGCGTTTAACGATGGATCCACGGTACAGAATGCAAAAATATGATTGTTAAAATTTTCGACTAATCGGTTCTAAGAGGCGAAGCAATACGCCGCTGGGACTTTGAAATATTTCGGAGCGCACCTAAAGTTCGTTATTTTGGCTAAACGGAGCGAAAATCTGCATTTATACCATCACGGACGTTAGTTCAATAGCGTTTAACGATGGATCCACGGTACAGAATGCAAAAATATGATTGTTAAAATTTTCGACTAATCGGTTCTAAGAGGCGAAGCAATACGCCGCTGGGACTTTGAAATATTTCGGAGCGCACCTAAAGTTCGTTATTTTGGCTAAACGGAGCGAAAATCTGCATTTATACCATCACGGACGTTAGTTCAATAGCGTTTAACGATCGATCCACGGTACAGAATGCAAAAATATGATTGTTAAAATTTTCGACTAATCGGTTCTAAGAGGCGAAGCAATACGCCGCTGGGACTTTGAAATATTTCGGAGCGCACCTAAAGTTCGTTATTTTGGCTAAACGGAGCGAAAATCTGCATTTATACCATCACGGACGTTAGTTTAATAGCGTTTAACGATGGATCCACGGTACAGAATGCAAAAATATGATTGTTAAAATTTTCGACTAATCGGTTCTAAGAGGCGAAGCAATACGCCGCTGGGACTTTGAAATATTTCGGAGCGCACCTAAAGTTCGTTATTTTGGCTAAACGGAGCGAAAATCTGCATTTATACCATCACGGACGTTAGTTCAATAGCGTTTAACGATCGATCCACGGTACAGAATGCAAAAATATGATTGTTAAAATTTTCGACTAATCGGTTCTAAGAGGCGAAGCAATACGCCGCTGGGACTTTGAAATATTTCGGAGCGCACCTAAAGTTCGTTATTTTGGCTAAACGGAGCGAAAATCTGCATTTATACCATCACGGACGTTAGTTTAATAGCGTTTAACGATGGATCCACGGTACAGAATGCAAAAATATGATTGTTAAAATTTTCGACTAATCGGTTCTAAGAGGCGAAGCAATACGCCGCTGGGACTTTGAAATATTTCGGAGCGCACCTAAAGTTCGTTATTTTGGCTAAACGGAGCGAAAATCTGCATTTATACCATCACGGACGTTAGTTCAATAGCGTTTAACGATCGATCCACGGTACAGAATGCAAAAATATGATTGTTAAAATTTTCGACTAATCGGTTCTAAGAGGCGAAGCAATACGCCGCTGGGACTTTGAAATATTTCGGAGCGCACCTAAAGTTCGTTATTTTGGCTAAACGGAGCGAAAATCTGCATTTATACCATCACGGACGTTAGTTTAATAGCGTTTAACGATGGATCCACGGTACAGAATGCAAAAATATGATTGTTAAAATTTTCGACTAATCGGTTCTAAGAGGCGAAGCAATACGCCGCTGGGACTTTGAAATATTTCGGAGCGCACCTAAAGTTCGTTATTTTGGCTAAACGGAGCGAAAATCTGCATTTATACCATCACGGACGTTAGTTCAATAGCGTTTAACGATCGATCCACGGTACAGAATGCAAAAATATGATTGTTAAAATTTTCGACTAATCGGTTCTAAGAGGCGAAGCAATACGCCGCTGGGACTTTGAAATATTTCGGAGCGCACCTAAAGTTCGTTATTTTGGCTAAACGGAGCGAAAATCTGCATTTATACCATCACGGACGTTAGTTTAATAGCGTTTAACGATGGATCCACGGTACAGAATGCAAAAATATGATTGTTAAAATTTTCGACTAATCGGTTCTAAGAGGCGAAGCAATACGCCGCTGGGACTTTGAAATATTTCGGAGCGCACCTAAAGTTCGTTATTTTGGCTAAACGGAGCGAAAATCTGCATTTATACCATCACGGACGTTAGTTCAATAGCGTTTAACGATCGATCCACGGTACAGAATGCAAAAATATGATTGTTAAAATTTTCGACTAATCGGTTCTAAGAGGCGAAGCAATACGCCGCTGGGACTTTGAAATATTTCGGAGCGCACCTAAAGTTCGTTATTTTGGCTAAACGGAGCGAAAATCTGCATTTATACCATCACGGACGTTAGTTTAATAGCGTTTAACGATGGATCCACGGTACAGAATGCAAAAATATGATTGTTAAAATTTTCGACTAATCGGTTCTAAGAGGCGAAGCAATACGCCGCTGGGACTTTGAAATATTTCGGAGCGCACCTAAAGTTCGTTATTTTGGCTAAACGGAGCGAAAATCTGCATTTATACCATCACGGACGTTAGTTCAATAGCGTTTAACGATCGATCCACGGTACAGACTGCAAAAATATGATTGTTAAAATTTTCGACTAATCGGTTCTAAGAGGCGAAGCAATACGCCGCTGGGACTTTGAAATATTTCGGAGCGCACCTAAAGTTCGTTATTTTGGCTAAACGGAGCGAAAATCTGCATTTATACCATCACGGACGTTAGTTTAATAGCGTTTAACGATGGATCCACGGTACAGAATGCAAAAATATGATTGTTAAAATTTTCGACTAATCGGTTCTAAGAGGCGAAGCAATACGCCGCTGGGACTTTGAAATATTTCGGAGCGCACCTAAAGTTCGTTATTTTGGCTAAACGGAGCGAAAATCTGCATTTATACCATCACGGACGTTAGTTCAATAGCGTTTAACGATCGATCCACGGTACAGAATGCAAAAATATGATTGTTAAAATTTTCGACTAATCGGTTCTAAGAGGCGAAGCAATACGCCGCTGGGACTTTGAAATATTTCGGAGCGCACCTAAAGTTCGTTATTTTGGCTAAACGGAGCGAAAATCTGCATTTATACCATCACGGACGTTAGTTTAATAGCGTTTAACGATGGATCCACGGTACAGAATGCAAAAATATGATTGTTAAAATTTTCGAGTAATCGGTTCTAAGAGGCGAAGCAATACGCCGCTGGGACTTTGAAATATTTCGGAGCGCACCTAAAGTTCGTTATTTTGGCTAAACGGAGCGAAAATCTGCATTTATACCATCACGGACGTTAGTTTAATAGCGTTTAACGATGGATCCACGGTACAGAATGCAAAAATATGATTGTTAAAATTTTCGACTAATCGGTTCTAAGAGGCGAAGCAATACGCCGCTGGGACTTTGAAATATTTCGGAGCGCACCTAAAGTTCGTTATTTTGGCTAAACGGAGCGAAAATCTGCATTTATACCATCACGGACGCTAGTTTAATAGCGTTTAACGATCGATCCACGGTACAGAATGCAAAAATATGATTGTTAAAATTTTCGACTAATCGGTTCTAAGAGGCGAAGCAATACGCCGCTGGGACTTTGAAATATTTCGGAGCGCACCTAAAGTTCGTTATTTTGGCTAAACGGAGCGAAAATCTGCATTTATACCATCACGGACGTTAGTTTAATAGCGTTTAACGATGGATCCACGGTACAGAATGCAAAAATATGATTGTTAAAATTTTCGACTTATCGGTTCTGGATCACTGAAAAATCGAAAAAAATTATTAATTTTGATTAATTAAATTACATATGTAGTTTTATATTGTTATAGTCTCGTATTTGTTAATGTTTTGTCGTAAGAAAATGCAAAAATATCGTTTTAATGT
>NW_027478198.1:45000-52500 GCF_051020975.1 Osmia lignaria lignaria | reverse complement strand
GGAGACGTGTACGCTCCTTTTCATAAAGGAGACTATCTTATTGCGAAAGTCAAAATCGCACGCTTTCACGGCGATTTGCCCCCGTATACGCCTGGGCGTAAGCCCGTGCGTCGCCGACCTAGCGGCCTGCCGATCGGTATTTAGAGGGAGGCACTTTGAAAGCAACACGCCGTTGGAACTTTGAAAAATTTCGATGCGTCGCCAAAGTTCGTACTTTTCGATAAAATCTTCGTCCTATGATACATTTCGATCAAGAACTACATTGATCGTCATGAAACTGTTTTTTTTTTTGGGAGACGTGTACGCTCCTTTTCATAAAGGAGACTATCTTATTGCGAAAGTCAAAATCGCACGCTCTCACGGCGATTTGCCCCCGTATACGCCTGGGCGTAAGCCCGTGCGTCGCCGACCTAGCGGCCTGCCGATCGGTATTTAGAGGGAGGCACTTTGAAAGCAACACGCCGCTGGAACTTTGAAAAATTTCGGGGCAAAGCAATACGCGGCTGGGACTTTGAAATATTTCGGAGCGCACCTAAAGTTCGTTATTTTGGCTAAACGGAGCGAAAATCTGCATTTATACCATCACGGACGTTAGTTTAATAGCGTTTAACGATGGATCCACGGTACAGAATGCAAAAATATGATTGTTAAAATTTTCGACTAATCGGTTCTAAGAGGCGAAGCAATACGCCGCTGGGACTTTGAAATATTTCGGAGCGCACCTAAAGTTCGTTATTTTGGCTAAACGGAGCGAAAATCTGCATTTATACCATCACGGACGTTAGTTTAATAGCGTTTAACGATGGATCCACGGTACAGAATGCAAAAATATGATTGTTAAAATTTTCGACTAATCGGTTCTAAGAGGCGAAGCAATACGCCGCTGGGACTTTGAAATATTTCGGAGCGCACCTAAAGTTCGTTATTTTGGCTAAACGGAGCGAAAATCTGCATTTATACCATCACGGACGTTAGTTCAATAGCGTTTAACGATCGATCCACGGTACAGAATGCAAAAATATGATTGTTAAAATTTTCGACTAATCGGTTCTAAGAGGCGAAGCAATACGCCGCTGGGACTTTGAAATATTTCGGAGCGCACCTAAAGTTCGTTATTTTGGCTAAACGGAGCGAAAATCTGCATTTATACCATCACGGACTTTAGTTTAATAGCGTTTAACGATGGATCCACGGTACAGAATGCAAAAATATGATTGTTAAAATTTTCGACTAATCGGTTCTAAGAGGCGAAGCAATACGCCGCTGGGACTTTGAAATATTTCGGAGCGCACCTAAAGTTCGTTATTTTGGCTAAACGGAGCGAAAATCTGCATTTATACCATCACGGACGTTAGTTCAATAGCGTTTAACGATCGATCCACGGTACAGAATGCAAAAATATGATTGTTAAAATTTTCGACTAATCGGTTCTAAGAGGCGAAGCAATACGCCGCTGGGACTTTGAAATATTTCGGAGCGCACCTAAAGTTCGTTATTTTGGCTAAACGGAGCGAAAATCTGCATTTATACCATCACGGACGTTAGTTTAATAGCGTTTAACGATGGATCCACGGTACAGAATGCAAAAATATGATTGTTAAAATTTTCGACTAATCGGTTCTAAGAGGCGAAGCAATACGCCGCTGGGACTTTGAAATATTTCGGAGCGCACCTAAAGTTCGTTATTTTGGCTAAACGGAGCGAAAATCTGCATTTATACCATCACGGACGTTAGTTCAATAGCGTTTAACGATCGATCCACGGTACAGACTGCAAAAATATGATTGTTAAAATTTTCGACTAATCGGTTCTAAGAGGCGAAGCAATACGCCGCTGGGACTTTGAAATATTTCGGAGCGCACCTAAAGTTCGTTATTTTGGCTAAACGGAGCGAAAATCTGCATTTATACCATCACGGACGTTAGTTTAATAGCGTTTAACGATGGATCCACGGTACAGAATGCAAAAATATGATTGTTAAAATTTTCGACTAATCGGTTCTAAGAGGCGAAGCAATACGCCGCTGGGACTTTGAAATATTTCGGAGCGCACCTAAAGTTCGTTATTTTGGCTAAACGGAGCGAAAATCTGCATTTATACCATCACGGACGTTAGTTCAATAGCGTTTAACGATCGATCCACGGTACAGAATGCAAAAATATGATTGTTAAAATTTTCGACTAATCGGTTCTAAGAGGCGAAGCAATACGCCGCTGGGACTTTGAAATATTTCGGAGCGCACCTAAAGTTCGTTATTTTGGCTAAACGGAGCGAAAATCTGCATTTATACCATCACGGACGTTAGTTTAATAGCGTTTAACGATGGATCCACGGTACAGAATGCAAAAATATGATTGTTAAAATTTTCGACTAATCGGTTCTAAGAGGCGAAGCAATACGCCGCTGGGACTTTGAAATATTTCGGAGCGCACCTAAAGTTCGTTATTTTGGCTAAACGGAGCGAAAATCTGCATTTATACCATCACGGACGTTAGTTCAATAGCGTTTAACGATCGATCCACGGTACAGAATGCAAAAATATGATTGTTAAAATTTTCGACTAATCGGTTCTAAGAGGCGAAGCAATACGCCGCTGGGACTTTGAAATATTTCGGAGCGCACCTAAAGTTCGTTATTTTGGCTAAACGGAGCGAAAATCTGCATTTATACCATCACGGACGTTAGTTCAATAGCGTTTAACGATCGATCCACGGTACAGAATGCAAAAATATGATTGTTAAAATTTTCGACTAATCGGTTCTAAGAGGCGAAGCAATACGCCGCTGGGACTTTGAAATATTTCGGAGCGCACCTAAAGTTCGTTATTTTGGCTAAACGGAGCGAAAATCTGCATTTATACCATCACGGACGTTAGTTTAATAGCGTTTAACGATGGATCCACGGTACAGAATGCAAAAATATGATTGTTAAAATTTTCGACTAATCGGTTCTAAGAGGCGAAGCAATACGCCGCTGGGACTTTGAAATATTTCGGAGCGCACCTAAAGTTCGTTATTTTGGCTAAACGGAGCGAAAATCTGCATTTATACCATCACGGACGTTAGTTCAATAGCGTTTAACGATCGATCCACGGTACAGAATGCAAAAATATGATTGTTAAAATTTTCGACTAATCGGTTCTAAGAGGCGAAGCAATACGCCGCTGGGACTTTGAAATATTTCGGAGCGCACCTAAAGTTCGTTATTTTGGCTAAACGGAGCGAAAATCTGCATTTATACCATCACGGACGTTAGTTTAATAGCGTTTAACGATGGATCCACGGTACAGAATGCAAAAATATGATTGTTAAAATTTTCGACTAATCGGTTCTAAGAGGCGAAGCAATACGCCGCTGGGACTTTGAAATATTTCGGAGCGCACCTAAAGTTCGTTATTTTGGCTAAACGGAGCGAAAATCTGCATTTATACCATCACGGACGTTAGTTCAATAGCGTTTAACGATGGATCCACGGTACAGAATGCAAAAATATGATTGTTAAAATTTTCGACTAATCGGTTCTAAGAGGCGAAGCAATACGCCGCTGGGACTTTGAAATATTTCGGAGCGCACCTAAAGTTCGTTATTTTGGCTAAACGGAGCGAAAATCTGCATTTATACCATCACGGACGTTAGTTCAATAGCGTTTAACGATCGATCCACGGTACAGAATGCAAAAATATGATTGTTAAAATTTTCGACTAATCGGTTCTAAGAGGCGAAGCAATACGCCGCTGGGACTTTGAAATATTTCGGAGCGCACCTAAAGTTCGTTATTTTGGCTAAACGGAGCGAAAATCTGCATTTATACCATCACGGACGTTAGTTCAATAGCGTTTAACGATGGATCCACGGTACAGAATGCAAAAATATGATTGTTAAAATTTTCGACTAATCGGTTCTAAGAGGCGAAGCAATACGCCGCTGGGACTTTGAAATATTTCGGAGCGCACCTAAAGTTCGTTATTTTGGCTAAACGGAGCGAAAATCTGCATTTATACCATCACGGACGTTAGTTCAATAGCGTTTAACGATGGATCCACGGTACAGAATGCAAAAATATGATTGTTAAAATTTTCGACTAATCGGTTCTAAGAGGCGAAGCAATACGCCGCTGGGACTTTGAAATATTTCGGAGCGCACCTAAAGTTCGTTATTTTGGCTAAACGGAGCGAAAATCTGCATTTATACCATCACGGACGTTAGTTCAATAGCGTTTAACGATCGATCCACGGTACAGAATGCAAAAATATGATTGTTAAAATTTTCGACTAATCGGTTCTAAGAGGCGAAGCAATACGCCGCTGGGACTTTGAAATATTTCGGAGCGCACCTAAAGTTCGTTATTTTGGCTAAACGGAGTGAAAATCTGCATTTATACCATCACGGACGTTAGTTTAATAGCGTTTAACGATGGATCCACGGTACAGAATGCAAAAATATGATTGTTAAAATTTTCGACTAATCGGTTCTAAGAGGCGAAGCAATACGCCGCTGGGACTTTGAAATATTTCGGAGCGCACCTAAAGTTCGTTATTTTGGCTAAACGGAGCGAAAATCTGCATTTATACCATCACGGACGTTAGTTCAATAGCGTTTAACGATCGATCCACGGTACAGAATGCAAAAATATGATTGTTAAAATTTTCGACTAATCGGTTCTAAGAGGCGAAGCAATACGCCGCTGGGACTTTGAAATATTTCGGAGCGCACCTAAAGTTCGTTATTTTGGCTAAACGGAGCGAAAATCTGCATTTATACCATCACGGACGTTAGTTTAATAGCGTTTAACGATGGATCCACGGTACAGAATGCAAAAATATGATTGTTAAAATTTTCGACTAATCGGTTCTAAGAGGCGAAGCAATACGCCGCTGGGACTTTGAAATATTTCGGAGCGCACCTAAAGTTCGTTATTTTGGCTAAACGGAGCGAAAATCTGCATTTATACCATCACGGACGTTAGTTCAATAGCGTTTAACGATCGATCCACGGTACAGACTGCAAAAATATGATTGTTAAAATTTTCGACTAATCGGTTCTAAGAGGCGAAGCAATACGCCGCTGGGACTTTGAAATATTTCGGAGCGCACCTAAAGTTCGTTATTTTGGCTAAACGGAGCGAAAATCTGCATTTATACCATCACGGACGTTAGTTTAATAGCGTTTAACGATGGATCCACGGTACAGAATGCAAAAATATGATTGTTAAAATTTTCGACTAATCGGTTCTAAGAGGCGAAGCAATACGCCGCTGGGACTTTGAAATATTTCGGAGCGCACCTAAAGTTCGTTATTTTGGCTAAACGGAGCGAAAATCTGCATTTATACCATCACGGACGTTAGTTCAATAGCGTTTAACGATCGATCCACGGTACAGAATGCAAAAATATGATTGTTAAAATTTTCGACTAATCGGTTCTAAGAGGCGAAGCAATACGCCGCTGGGACTTTGAAATATTTCGGAGCGCACCTAAAGTTCGTTATTTTGGCTAAACGGAGCGAAAATCTGCATTTATACCATCACGGACGTTAGTTTAATAGCGTTTAACGATGGATCCACGGTACAGAATGCAAAAATATGATTGTTAAAATTTTCGACTAATCGGTTCTAAGAGGCGAAGCAATACGCCGCTGGGACTTTGAAATATTTCGGAGCGCACCTAAAGTTCGTTATTTTGGCTAAACGGAGCGAAAATCTGCATTTATACCATCACGGACGTTAGTTCAATAGCGTTTAACGATCGATCCACGGTACAGAATGCAAAAATATGATTGTTAAAATTTTCGACTAATCGGTTCTAAGAGGCGAAGCAATACGCCGCTGGGACTTTGAAATATTTCGGAGCGCACCTAAAGTTCGTTATTTTGGCTAAACGGAGCGAAAATCTGCATTTATACCATCACGGACGTTAGTTTAATAGCGTTTAACGATGGATCCACGGTACAGAATGCAAAAATATGATTGTTAAAATTTTCGACTAATCGGTTCTAAGAGGCGAAGCAATACGCCGCTGGGACTTTGAAATATTTCGGAGCGCACCTAAAGTTCGTTATTTTGGCTAAACGGAGCGAAAATCTGCATTTATACCATCACGGACGTTAGTTCAATAGCGTTTAACGATCGATCCACGGTACAGACTGCAAAAATATGATTGTTAAAATTTTCGACTAATCGGTTCTAAGAGGCGAAGCAATACGCCGCTGGGACTTTGAAATATTTCGGAGCGCACCTAAAGTTCGTTATTTTGGCTAAACGGAGCGAAAATCTGCATTTATACCATCACGGACGTTAGTTTAATAGCGTTTAACGATGGATCCACGGTACAGAATGCAAAAATATGATTGTTAAAATTTTCGACTAATCGGTTCTAAGAGGCGAAGCAATACGCCGCTGGGACTTTGAAATATTTCGGAGCGCACCTAAAGTTCGTTATTTTGGCTAAACGGAGCGAAAATCTGCATTTATACCATCACGGACGCTAGTTTAATAGCGTTTAACGATCGATCCACGGTACAGAATGCAAAAATATGATTGTTAAAATTTTCGACTAATCGGTTCTAAGAGGCGAAGCAATACGCCGCTGGGACTTTGAAATATTTCGGAGCGCACCTAAAGTTCGTTATTTTGGCTAAACGGAGCGAAAATCTGCATTTATACCATCACGGACGTTAGTTTAATAGCGTTTAACGATGGATCCACGGTACAGAATGCAAAAATATGATTGTTAAAATTTTCGACTTATCGGTTCTGGATCACTGAAAAATCGAAAAAAATTATTAATTTTGATTAATTAAATTACATATGTAGTTTTATATTGTTATAGTCTCGTATTTGTTAATGTTTTGTCGTAAGAAAATGCAAAAATATCGTTTTAATGTTTTCGTCTCATCGGTTCTGGATCGCTGAAAAATCAAAAAAAAATATTAATTTTGATTAATTAAATTACAAATGGAGTTTTATATTGCTATAGTCGCTTATTTGTTAATGTTTTACCGTAAGAAAATGCAAAAATATCGTTTTAATATTTTCATCTCATCGGTTCTGGGCGGTTTTAAAATTTTTTAAAATATTAATTAAACCCATGATTTACATGAGAATGTGAATTTATTATGTCCTGCATGTTAATTTATTAATTTTCATGTATAGAACGTTATAAAATGAAAGGATATGTTCGACGATATTTTCAGTCTAAGTTTTACCGTGCCGGCGGGATGGTACGCTCTCACGGCGGTTTGCACAGGCATACGCCTGGGCGTAAGCCCATGCGTCGCCGACCTAGCGGCCGGCCGTTCGGTATTTATAGGAAGGCACTTTCGGTTCGCTCGGACCGGTCGGGAGTAGCGTCGAGCGTGTGGCTCTTTTATGACTTCGGTTGAAAAGCAGTCTACCGCTCCTCGAGAATATACTTTCTCGACTATTCTCGTTCCGGTTTTCCGTTGCGGATTATTATTAATCTCCACACAGCATTACCACGGGTCGGTGTCTAAGACCGAATGG
>NW_027478198.1:27500-30000 GCF_051020975.1 Osmia lignaria lignaria | reverse complement strand
AGAACTACATTGATCGTCATGAAACTGTTTTTTTTTTTGGGAGACGTGTACGCTCCTTTTCATAAAGGAGACTATCTTATTGCGAAAGTCAAAATCGCACGCTCTCACGGCGATTTGCCCCCGTATACGCCTGGGCGTAAGCCCGTGCGTCGCCGACCTAGCGGCCTGCCGATCGGTATTTAGAGGGAGGCACTTTGAAAGCAACACGCCGTTGGAACTTTGAAAAATTTCGATGCGTCGCCAAAGTTCGTACTTTTCGATAAAATCTTCGTCCTATGATACATTTCGATCAAGAACTACATTGATCGTCATGAAACTGTTTTTTTTTTTGGGAGACGTGTACGCTCCTTTTCATAAAGGAGACTATCTTATTGCGAAAGTCAAAATCGCACGCTCTCACGGCGATTTGCCCCCGTATACGCCTGGGCGTAAGCCCGTGCGTCGCCGACCTAGCGGCCTGCCGATCGGTATTTAGAGGGAGGCACTTTGAAAGCAACACGCCGCTGGAACTTTGAAAAATTTCGGGGCAAAGCAATACGCGGCTGGGACTTTGAAATATTTCGGAGCGCACCTAAAGTTCGTTATTTTGGCTAAACGGAGCGAAAATCTGCATTTATACCATCACGGACGTTAGTTTAATAGCGTTTAACGATCGATCCACGGTACAGAATGCAAAAATATGATTGTTAAAATTTTCGACTAATCGGTTCTAAGAGGCGAAGCAATACGCCGCTGGGACTTTGAAATATTTCGGAGCGCACCTAAAGTTCGTTATTTTGGCTAAACGGAGCGAAAATCTGCATTTATACCATCACGGACGTTAGTTCAATAGCGTTTAACGATCGATCCACGGTACAGAATGCAAAAATATGATTGTTAAAATTTTCGACTAATCGGTTCTAAGAGGCGAAGCAATACGCCGCTGGGACTTTGAAATATTTCGGAGCGCACCTAAAGTTCGTTATTTTGGCTAAACGGAGCGAAAATCTGCATTTATACCATCACGGACGTTAGTTTAATAGCGTTTAACGATGGATCCACGGTACAGAATGCAAAAATATGATTGTTAAAATTTTCGACTAATCGGTTCTAAGAGGCGAAGCAATACGCCGCTGGGACTTTGAAATATTTCGGAGCGCACCTAAAGTTCGTTATTTTGGCTAAACGGAGCGAAAATCTGCATTTATACCATCACGGACGTTAGTTCAATAGCGTTTAACGATCGATCCACGGTACAGAATGCAAAAATATGATTGTTAAAATTTTCGACTAATCGGTTCTAAGAGGCGAAGCAATACGCCGCTGGGACTTTGAAATATTTCGGAGCGCACCTAAAGTTCGTTATTTTGGCTAAACGGAGCGAAAATCTGCATTTATACCATCACGGACGTTAGTTTAATAGCGTTTAACGATGGATCCACGGTACAGAATGCAAAAATATGATTGTTAAAATTTTCGACTAATCGGTTCTAAGAGGCGAAGCAATACGCCGCTGGGACTTTGAAATATTTCGGAGCGCACCTAAAGTTCGTTATTTTGGCTAAACGGAGCGAAAATCTGCATTTATACCATCACGGACGCTAGTTTAATAGCGTTTAACGATCGATCCACGGTACAGAATGCAAAAATATGATTGTTAAAATTTTCGACTAATCGGTTCTAAGAGGCGAAGCAATACGCCGCTGGGACTTTGAAATATTTCGGAGCGCACCTAAAGTTCGTTATTTTGGCTAAACGGAGCGAAAATCTGCATTTATACCATCACGGACGTTAGTTTAATAGCGTTTAACGATGGATCCACGGTACAGAATGCAAAAATATGATTGTTAAAATTTTCGACTTATCGGTTCTGGATCACTGAAAAATCGAAAAAAATTATTAATTTTGATTAATTAAATTACATATGTAGTTTTATATTGTTATAGTCTCGTATTTGTTAATGTTTTGTCGTAAGAAAATGCAAAAATATCGTTTTAATGTTTTCGTCTCATCGGTTCTGGATCGCTGAAAAATCAAAAAAAAATATTAATTTTGATTAATTAAATTACAAATGGAGTTTTATATTGCTATAGTCGCTTATTTGTTAATGTTTTACCGTAAGAAAATGCAAAAATATCGTTTTAATATTTTCATCTCATCGGTTCTGGGCGGTTTTAAAATTTTTTAAAATATTAATTAAACCCATGATTTACATGAGAATGTGAATTTATTATGTCCTGCATGTTAATTTATTAATTTTCATGTATAGAACGTTATAAAATGAAAGGATATGTTCGACGATATTTTCAGTCTAAGTTTTACCGTGCCGGCGGGATGGTACGCTCTCACGGCGGTTTGCACAGGCATACGCCTGGGCGTAAGCCCATGCGTCGCCGACCTAGCGGCCGGCCGTTCGGTATTTATAGGAAGGCACTTTCGGTTCGCTCGGACCGGTCGGGAGTAGCGTCGAGCGTGTGGCTCTTTTATGACTTCGGTTGAAAAGCAGTCTACCGCTCCTCGA
>NW_027478198.1:20000-22500 GCF_051020975.1 Osmia lignaria lignaria | reverse complement strand
AATAAACGAAAGAAGCTCTCCTATAAATTTAGAAAAAGCAAACGAGTGAAATGTTTGAGATGATAATTTGCTGAAATGCAAGCTCGAATAGCCCCAGGGTTTCGAATGATTCCCCGCGCTTTATACATCTCTCTGTTTACAAACGGTGTATAAATGAAAGATCGCTTCAGATGGGTCGTCGCTGTTTGACGCGCGATGCTGTTCCTTTTTTTTTGTCTGTCTGTGCGTTTAGCTTCGCTAAACAAGTTAAATGGTTAAAAAGCGTCGAAAAAGCGAATACACACGCGACAAGACAAATCTAACGAGTAAAGGAACGCTCCGCTCCAAGATAAAAATGGTTGTTTACAATCAATACAGCGTTTCGGTACCCCTGATCGTAGTCTGAAACTGTGTAACAAAAGAGAGGAAAGCGAATGGTGAAGGAACTTCGAAGCCTCCGTGGCGTGGCTAGAACTTGTGATAAAAGTATGTTTGCAGCAATTATGCATGCTCCCGTTAAAACAGCATTTCAATGTCTCGCATGGCTTAAAGCTCTAGGAGGCTTCAACATTTAGAATACATACGGACTACTTCGTTTGTTAAAGATAAGCGAAGACCGCGCGACCATCGCTCGGTCGTCCAGTCCTCGAAAGTTTTGTTGCGTTCCAAAGAAGAGACAAATGGGGTTTACCCTTGCGCTAAGGGGAGAAGAAGAGAAAAGCAGTTGTTAAATCTAAGAGGTGTGTGGAGTACATCGCGTGTTGGTTAAAATTGTTAAATGAAGTATACGCGAAATGTTCTCTCGCTCTTGCTTTTCCTCTTGCTTCCGTGGCGCTCGAAAAGAAGGGATGATAAATAAAGAAACCTATTCGAAATCTCTTGTGGAACAAAAAATAATACGGACGGACGTTAAAATTGAACCGAGACGAAATGGATCGTCTTGCGAGTTGTCTTCGCTTTGAAATTGTTAAAAATTGATAAAAGCAATACGACGAAGCTGCAGTCCGCAAAATGTTTGAAGCAAAAAGGAAATAACACGAAAATTATGGGAACGTCGTGTCTCAACTTTTTTTTCCCTCTTGTGCTCGTTTCATCGAACGATAAATACAAACATTTTGAAACGAGAGAGGAGGAAAAATTGAATATGCGAAAGGTTGATTCACGCACAGTTTCTCTACGTGTTTGCTTTTTTGCTTCTTTTCGTTTATTTTTTTTTTTTTTGCATCGAGCATCATTATTCACCTTTCGATGAAACCAAAGAAATTGACGACCTCAGAGTAGGCGAGATTACCCGCTGAATTTAAGCATATTATTAAGCGGAGGAAAAGAAACTAACTAGGATTTCCTTAGTAGCGGCGAGCGAACAGGAATGAGCCCAGCACTGAATCCCGCGGTACCGCCGCTGGGAAATGTAGTGTTCAGGAGGATCCGTTTATCCCGAGACATCGAATTGCGTCCAAGTCCATCTTGAATGGGGCCATTTACCCATAGAGGGTGCCAGGCCCGTAGTGACCGGTACGCGTTTCGGGAGGATCTCTCCTTAGAGTCGGGTTGCTTGAGAGTGCAGCCCTAAGTGGGTGGTAAACTCCATCTAAGGCTAAATACGACCACGAGACCGATAGCGAACAAGTACCGTGAGGGAAAGTTGAAAAGAACTTTGAAGAGAGAGTTCAAGAGTACGTGAAACCGTTCAGGGGTAAACCTGAGAAACCCAAAAGATCGAATGGGGAGATTCATCGTCAACAACGCTGGCTCCCGTTGGTGCGCGATGCCCCGGATGGACCTTCGGGTTCCATTAGCGAGGGCACACCACCTTCGGCGAATGTTCCGGCGAGGTAGTCGTGCACTTCTCCCCTAGTAGAACGTCGCGACCCGTTGCGTGTCGGTCTACGGTCCGAGGCGGAGCCTGTCCGTCACCTTAACGGTGTTCGTGACAGACCCTCGGTTGCCTGGCCGACTGCGCGACGGTACTCAGACGGTATCAGGCCGCAACCAATCCATTTTCGAATGTGTGTGCGTCAGGACCGCCGCAAGCTAGGTTCAGTTATAATTACCCGGATGTACGGACTATGCGCCGTCCCCGGGTCTGGCCAGCTGTTAGCAGGAGGAGTCCTTGGACTGGCCAAGCTTTGAATTACCGGTCGGCGACGCTATTGCTTTGGGTACTCTCAGGACCCGTCTTGAAACACGGACCAAGGAGTCTAACATGTGCGCAAGTCATTGGGATATAAATAAACCTAAAGGCGAAATGAAAGTGAATGTCGTCCTCTGCGTCGACCTAGGGAGGATGGGCCTCGTTACGATTAGGCCTCGCACTCCCGGGGCGTCTCGTTCTCATTGCGAGAAGAGGCGCACCTAGAGCGTACACGTTGGGACCCGAAAGATGGTGAACTATGCCTGGTCAGGACGAAGTCAGGGGAAACCCTGATGGAGGTCCGTAGCGATTCTGACGTGCAAATCGATCGTCGGAACTGGGTATAGGGGCGAAAGACTAATCGAACCATCTAGTAGCTGGTTCCCT
>NW_027478198.1:12500-15000 GCF_051020975.1 Osmia lignaria lignaria | reverse complement strand
CAAAGCAATACGCGGCTGGGACTTTGAAATATTTCGGAGCGCACCTAAAGTTCGTTATTTTGGCTAAACGGAGCGAAAATCTGCATTTATACCATCACGGACGTTAGTTCAATAGCGTTTAACGATCGATCCACGGTACAGACTGCAAAAATATGATTGTTAAAATTTTCGACTAATCGGTTCTAAGAGGCGAAGCAATACGCCGCTGGGACTTTGAAATATTTCGGAGCGCACCTAAAGTTCGTTATTTTGGCTAAACGGAGCGAAAATCTGCATTTATACCATCACGGACGTTAGTTTAATAGCGTTTAACGATGGATCCACGGTACAGAATGCAAAAATATGATTGTTAAAATTTTCGACTAATCGGTTCTAAGAGGCGAAGCAATACGCCGCTGGGACTTTGAAATATTTCGGAGCGCACCTAAAGTTCGTTATTTTGGCTAAACGGAGCGAAAATCTGCATTTATACCATCACGGACGTTAGTTCAATAGCGTTTAACGATCGATCCACGGTACAGAATGCAAAAATATGATTGTTAAAATTTTCGACTAATCGGTTCTAAGAGGCGAAGCAATACGCCGCTGGGACTTTGAAATATTTCGGAGCGCACCTAAAGTTCGTTATTTTGGCTAAACGGAGCGAAAATCTGCATTTATACCATCACGGACGTTAGTTTAATAGCGTTTAACGATGGATCCACGGTACAGAATGCAAAAATATGATTGTTAAAATTTTCGACTAATCGGTTCTAAGAGGCGAAGCAATACGCCGCTGGGACTTTGAAATATTTCGGAGCGCACCTAAAGTTCGTTATTTTGGCTAAACGGAGCGAAAATCTGCATTTATACCATCACGGACGTTAGTTCAATAGCGTTTAACGATGGATCCACGGTACAGAATGCAAAAATATGATTGTTAAAATTTTCGACTAATCGGTTCTAAGAGGCGAAGCAATACGCCGCTGGGACTTTGAAATATTTCGGAGCGCACCTAAAGTTCGTTATTTTGGCTAAACGGAGCGAAAATCTGCATTTATACCATCACGGACGTTAGTTCAATAGCGTTTAACGATCGATCCACGGTACAGACTGCAAAAATATGATTGTTAAAATTTTCGACTAATCGGTTCTAAGAGGCGAAGCAATACGCCGCTGGGACTTTGAAATATTTCGGAGCGCACCTAAAGTTCGTTATTTTGGCTAAACGGAGCGAAAATCTGCATTTATACCATCACGGACGTTAGTTTAATAGCGTTTAACGATGGATCCACGGTACAGAATGCAAAAATATGATTGTTAAAATTTTCGACTAATCGGTTCTAAGAGGCGAAGCAATACGCCGCTGGGACTTTGAAATATTTCGGAGCGCACCTAAAGTTCGTTATTTTGGCTAAACGGAGCGAAAATCTGCATTTATACCATCACGGACGTTAGTTCAATAGCGTTTAACGATCGATCCACGGTACAGAATGCAAAAATATGATTGTTAAAATTTTCGACTAATCGGTTCTAAGAGGCGAAGCAATACGCCGCTGGGACTTTGAAATATTTCGGAGCGCACCTAAAGTTCGTTATTTTGGCTAAACGGAGCGAAAATCTGCATTTATACCATCACGGACGTTAGTTTAATAGCGTTTAACGATGGATCCACGGTACAGAATGCAAAAATATGATTGTTAAAATTTTCGACTAATCGGTTCTAAGAGGCGAAGCAATACGCCGCTGGGACTTTGAAATATTTCGGAGCGCACCTAAAGTTCGTTATTTTGGCTAAACGGAGCGAAAATCTGCATTTATACCATCACGGACGTTAGTTCAATAGCGTTTAACGATCGATCCACGGTACAGAATGCAAAAATATGATTGTTAAAATTTTCGACTAATCGGTTCTAAGAGGCGAAGCAATACGCCGCTGGGACTTTGAAATATTTCGGAGCGCACCTAAAGTTCGTTATTTTGGCTAAACGGAGCGAAAATCTGCATTTATACCATCACGGACGTTAGTTTAATAGCGTTTAACGATGGATCCACGGTACAGAATGCAAAAATATGATTGTTAAAATTTTCGACTAATCGGTTCTAAGAGGCGAAGCAATACGCCGCTGGGACTTTGAAATATTTCGGAGCGCACCTAAAGTTCGTTATTTTGGCTAAACGGAGCGAAAATCTGCATTTATACCATCACGGACGTTAGTTCAATAGCGTTTAACGATGGATCCACGGTACAGAATGCAAAAATATGATTGTTAAAATTTTCGACTAATCGGTTCTAAGAGGCGAAGCAATACGCCGCTGGGACTTTGAAATATTTCGGAGCGCACCTAAAGTTCGTTATTTTGGCTAAACGGAGCGAAAATCTGCATTTATACCATCACGGACGTTAGTTCAATAGCGTTTAACGATCGATCCACGGTACAGACTGCAAAAATATGATTGTTAAAATTTTCGACTAATCGGTTCTAAGAGGCGAAGCAATACGCCGCTGGGACTTTGAAAT
>NW_027478198.1:2500-7500 GCF_051020975.1 Osmia lignaria lignaria | reverse complement strand
CATTGTCCAAAAAGGACGGATCGAGATTCCTCTTTCGAGAGGGAGAGAGAGGTACTTGCGGGTAACCTGGAATCTACGAAACCCGCACCGTGGTAAGATTCGTGCGTCCGCCTGATCGATGTGTGTTGTTTACGGACCGGCTGAGAAGCGACGATAGCGAGTCTTTGAAAAACTATGTGTCCATTAGTTAGACCGATCGTCGCCGGCCGTGTGTCTGTTCGAATCTCGCAACCCACGATTCAGCGACAGGACGCGCGCTCGCATTCCTTGTGTGCGTTCGTACTTTTCAAGGTTTTTAAATGTACTTTACGCCCGACCGTCGAGAGGAGCGTGCCACTGGGCGTTTCTCCGACGGTTTCCGTCCTTGGACGCGATCGTGTCGTCAACGATCGAACAAACAAACAAATACGTTGGCGACGCCCGAATTCGCTCTCCCGCACGCGCCGGGTGGGAGAGTGATGTGGGTATCGAATGTGATGCGTGTTAATAATGAAAATAACACTCTAAAGATCTAAAGAGTTTGAAATACAAAATTTTACGATTACCCTGAACGGTGGATCACTTGGCTCGTGGGTCGATGAAGAACGCAGCTAATTGCGCGTCAACGTGTGAACTGCAGGACACATGAACATCGACATTTCGAACGCACATTGCGGTCCACGGATACAATTCCTGGACCACGCCTGGCTGAGGGTCGTTTTCTTAACAAAAGACTGCTTGCGTTTGCTTCTCGAAAAAAGAGTAATTCATTTCTTTCTAAACATCTCGCCGTCGTTCAACGAAAGTAGAACGTTTCGGAGCGGGATTATCGAACGAAATTGAAAGAATGAATGAACGATAAACAAAGAAAGAGTCGCAACGTACGAGCGATAGTTGGGCAGTTCGTCGGCGTTTGTCGTGGAAACGATGTGACGAAAATCGCAACCGATACACTAAATGCAGGCCGTTAAAGGAGAGAAACAAATTTCGAAATATCTCTTCGAACTAGCGCAAGTGCGTCACGGCGCGCGAGTCGTTCGTTAAAATTTATAAACGACCGCCCGTGAAAGCACCGAGTTCTCGGAAGATAATCTATAAAGATTCTCCATCCTGCTGGAAGTTATCGGATCGGCGCGATTGTTCACTTGTAGAAATCCACGCTCCCGACGTTGCCAGAAACGATATTTACGAAAGGTGTGTCAAAAATAAACGAAAGAAGCTCTCCTATAAATTTAGAAAAAGCAAACGAGTGAAATGTTTGAGATGATAATTTGCTGAAATGCAAGCTCGAATAGCCCCAGGGTTTCGAATGATTCCCCGCGCTTTATACATCTCTCTGTTTACAAACGGTGTATAAATGAAAGATCGCTTCAGATGGGTCGTCGCTGTTTGACGCGCGATGCTGTTCCTTTTTTTTTGTCTGTCTGTGCGTTTAGCTTCGCTAAACAAGTTAAATGGTTAAAAAGCGTCGAAAAAGCGAATACACACGCGACAAGACAAATCTAACGAGTAAAGGAACGCTCCGCTCCAAGATAAAAATGGTTGTTTACAATCAATACAGCGTTTCGGTACCCCTGATCGTAGTCTGAAACTGTGTAACAAAAGAGAGGAAAGCGAATGGTGAAGGAACTTCGAAGCCTCCGTGGCGTGGCTAGAACTTGTGATAAAAGTATGTTTGCAGCAATTATGCATGCTCCCGTTAAAACAGCATTTCAATGTCTCGCATGGCTTAAAGCTCTAGGAGGCTTCAACATTTAGAATACATACGGACTACTTCGTTTGTTAAAGATAAGCGAAGACCGCGCGACCATCGCTCGGTCGTCCAGTCCTCGAAAGTTTTGTTGCGTTCCAAAGAAGAGACAAATGGGGTTTACCCTTGCGCTAAGGGGAGAAGAAGAGAAAAGCAGTTGTTAAATCTAAGAGGTGTGTGGAGTACATCGCGTGTTGGTTAAAATTGTTAAATGAAGTATACGCGAAATGTTCTCTCGCTCTTGCTTTTCCTCTTGCTTCCGTGGCGCTCGAAAAGAAGGGATGATAAATAAAGAAACCTATTCGAAATCTCTTGTGGAACAAAAAATAATACGGACGGACGTTAAAATTGAACCGAGACGAAATGGATCGTCTTGCGAGTTGTCTTCGCTTTGAAATTGTTAAAAATTGATAAAAGCAATACGACGAAGCTGCAGTCCGCAAAATGTTTGAAGCAAAAAGGAAATAACACGAAAATTATGGGAACGTCGTGTCTCAACTTTTTTTTCCCTCTTGTGCTCGTTTCATCGAACGATAAATACAAACATTTTGAAACGAGAGAGGAGGAAAAATTGAATATGCGAAAGGTTGATTCACGCACAGTTTCTCTACGTGTTTGCTTTTTTGCTTCTTTTCGTTTATTTTTTTTTTTTTTGCATCGAGCATCATTATTCACCTTTCGATGAAACCAAAGAAATTGACGACCTCAGAGTAGGCGAGATTACCCGCTGAATTTAAGCATATTATTAAGCGGAGGAAAAGAAACTAACTAGGATTTCCTTAGTAGCGGCGAGCGAACAGGAATGAGCCCAGCACTGAATCCCGCGGTACCGCCGCTGGGAAATGTAGTGTTCAGGAGGATCCGTTTATCCCGAGACATCGAATTGCGTCCAAGTCCATCTTGAATGGGGCCATTTACCCATAGAGGGTGCCAGGCCCGTAGTGACCGGTACGCGTTTCGGGAGGATCTCTCCTTAGAGTCGGGTTGCTTGAGAGTGCAGCCCTAAGTGGGTGGTAAACTCCATCTAAGGCTAAATACGACCACGAGACCGATAGCGAACAAGTACCGTGAGGGAAAGTTGAAAAGAACTTTGAAGAGAGAGTTCAAGAGTACGTGAAACCGTTCAGGGGTAAACCTGAGAAACCCAAAAGATCGAATGGGGAGATTCATCGTCAACAACGCTGGCTCCCGTTGGTGCGCGATGCCCCGGATGGACCTTCGGGTTCCATTAGCGAGGGCACACCACCTTCGGCGAATGTTCCGGCGAGGTAGTCGTGCACTTCTCCCCTAGTAGAACGTCGCGACCCGTTGCGTGTCGGTCTACGGTCCGAGGCGGAGCCTGTCCGTCACCTTAACGGTGTTCGTGACAGACCCTCGGTTGCCTGGCCGACTGCGCGACGGTACTCAGACGGTATCAGGCCGCAACCAATCCATTTTCGAATGTGTGTGCGTCAGGACCGCCGCAAGCTAGGTTCAGTTATAATTACCCGGATGTACGGACTATGCGCCGTCCCCGGGTCTGGCCAGCTGTTAGCAGGAGGAGTCCTTGGACTGGCCAAGCTTTGAATTACCGGTCGGCGACGCTATTGCTTTGGGTACTCTCAGGACCCGTCTTGAAACACGGACCAAGGAGTCTAACATGTGCGCAAGTCATTGGGATATAAATAAACCTAAAGGCGAAATGAAAGTGAATGTCGTCCTCTGCGTCGACCTAGGGAGGATGGGCCTCGTTACGATTAGGCCTCGCACTCCCGGGGCGTCTCGTTCTCATTGCGAGAAGAGGCGCACCTAGAGCGTACACGTTGGGACCCGAAAGATGGTGAACTATGCCTGGTCAGGACGAAGTCAGGGGAAACCCTGATGGAGGTCCGTAGCGATTCTGACGTGCAAATCGATCGTCGGAACTGGGTATAGGGGCGAAAGACTAATCGAACCATCTAGTAGCTGGTTCCCTCCGAAGTTTCCCTCAGGATAGCTGGCACTCGCTCGAACGTTATTGCGAGTCTCATCTGGTAAAGCGAATGATTAGAGGCCTTGGGGCCGAAACGACCTCAACCTATTCTCAAACTTTAAATGGGTGAGATCTCTGGCTTGCTTGCATCAAATGAAGCCATGAGATTTTATTATTGGATCAGAGTGCCAAGTGGGCCAATTTTGGTAAGCAGAACTGGCGCTGTGGGATGAACCAAACGCAGAGTTAAGGCGCCTAAGTCGACGCTTATGGGATACCATGAAAGGCGTTGGTTGCTTAAGACAGCAGGACGGTGGCCATGGAAGTCGGAATCCGCTAAGGAGTGTGTAACAACTCACCTGCCGAAGCAACTAGCCCTGAAAATGGATGGCGCTGAAGCGTCGCGCCTATACTCCGCCGTCAGTGGCAAGTGGGGCTGGACAAAATTTGGTCCTCCATGAAGCCCTGACGAGTAGGAGGGTCGCGGCGGTGTGCGCAGAAGGGTCTGGGCGTGAGCCTGCCTGGAGCCGCCGTCGGTGCAGATCTTGGTGGTAGTAGCAAATACTCCAGCGAGGCCCTGGAGGACTGACGTGGAGAAGGGTTTCGTGTGAACAGCCGTTGCACACGAGTCAGTCGATCCTAAGCCCTAAGAGAAATCCTATGTAAATGAGGTGTCCTAAAGCTCTCAGTTAAAAAGCAACAACAAAACTGTTAAATATGGCTAAATCGAATTTATAAGAAGTAGTTGCAGAGATGCACACCCATTGGGCGAAAGGGAATCCGGTTCCTATTCCGGAACCCGGCAGCGGAACCGCATACCATTCGGGCCCTCGTAAGAGTGTTCGTCGGGGTAACCCAAAATGACCTGGAGACGCCGTCGGGAGATCTGGGAAGAGTTTTCTTTTCTGTATAAGCGTTCGAGTTCCCTGGAAACCTCTAGCAGGGAGATAGGGTTTGGAACGCGAAGAGCACCGCAGTTGCGGCGGTGTCTGGATCTTCCCCTCGGACCTTGAAAATCCAGGAGAGGGCCACGTGGAGGTGTCGCGCCGGTTCGTACCCATATCCGCAGCAGGTCTCCAAGGTGAAGAGCCTCTAGTCGATAGATTAATGTAGGTAAGGGAAGTCGGCAAATTGGATCCGTAACTTCGGAATAAGGATTGGCTCTGAGGAGCGGGGCGTGTCGGGCTTGGTCGGGAAGCGGGTCTGGCTGACGTGCCGGGCCTGGGCGAGGTGAACGGTTGGCGACTTCGGTCGCGTCCCGGGATCCGAGCTCGGTCCCGTGCCTTGGCCTCCCGCGGATCTTCCTTGCTGCGAGGCTTC
>NW_027478197.1:132500-135000 GCF_051020975.1 Osmia lignaria lignaria | reverse complement strand
TTTGAAATATTTCGGAGCGCACCTAAAGTTCGTTATTTTGGCTAAACGGAGCGAAAATCTGCATTTATACCATCACGGACGTTAGTTTAATAGCGTTTAACGATCGATCCACGGTACAGAATGCAAAAATATGATTGTTAAAATTTTCGACTAATCGGTTCTAAGAGGCGAAGCAATACGCCGCTGGGACTTTGAAATATTTCGGAGCGCACCTAAAGTTCGTTATTTTGGCTAAACGGAGCGAAAATCTGCATTTATACCATCACGGACGTTAGTTTAATAGCGTTTAACGATGGATCCACGGTACAGAATGCAAAAATATGATTGTTAAAATTTTCGACTAATCGGTTCTAAGAGGCGAAGCAATACGCCGCTGGGACTTTGAAATATTTCGGAGCGCACCTAAAGTTCGTTATTTTGGCTAAACGGAGCGAAAATCTGCATTTATACCATCACGGACGTTAGTTTAATAGCGTTTAACGATCGATCCACGGTACAGAATGCAAAAATATGATTGTTAAAATTTTCGACTAATCGGTTCTAAGAGGCGAAGCAATACGCCGCTGGGACTTTGAAATATTTCGGAGCGCACCTAAAGTTCGTTATTTTGGCTAAACGGAGCGAAAATCTGCATTTATACCATCACGGACGTTAGTTTAATAGCGTTTAACGATGGATCCACGGTACAGAATGCAAAAATATGATTGTTAAAATTTTCGACTAATCGGTTCTAAGAGGCGAAGCAATACGCCGCTGGGACTTTGAAATATTTCGGAGCGCACCTAAAGTTCGTTATTTTGGCTAAACGGAGCGAAAATCTGCATTTATACCATCACGGACGCTAGTTTAATAGCGTTTAACGATCGATCCACGGTACAGAATGCAAAAATATGATTGTTAAAGTTTTCGACTAATCGGTTCTAAGAGGCGAAGCAATACGCCGCTGGGACTTTGAAATATTTCGGAGCGCACCTAAAGTTCGTTATTTTGGCTAAACGGAGCGAAAATCTGCATTTATACCATCACGGACGTTAGTTTAATAGCGTTTAACGATGGATCCACGGTACAGAATGCAAAAATATGATTGTTAAAATTTTCGACTTATCGGTTCTGGATCACTGAAAAATCAAAAAAAATTATTAATTTTGATTAATTAAATTACATATGTAGTTTTATATTGTTATAGTCTCGTATTTGTTAATGTTTTGTCGTAAGAAAATGCAAAAATATCGTTTTAATGTTTTCGTCTCATCGGTTCTGGATCGCTGAAAAATCAAAAAAAAATATTAATTTTGATTAATTAAATTACAAATGGAGTTTTATATTGCTATAGTCGCTTATTTGTTAATGTTTTACCGTAAGAAAATGCAAAAATATCGTTTTAATATTTTCATCTCATCGGTTCTGGGCGGTTTTAAAATTTTTTAAAATATTAATTAAACCCATGATTTACATGAGAATGTGAATTTATTATGTCCTGCATGTTAATTTATTAATTTTCATGTATAGAACGTTATAAAATGAAAGGATATGTTCGACGATATTTTCAGTCTAAGTTTTACCGTGCCGGCGGGATGGTACGCTCTCACGGCGGTTTGCACAGGCATACGCCTGGGCGTAAGCCCATGCGTCGCCGACCTAGCGGCCGGCCGTTCGGTATTTATAGGAAGGCACTTTCGGTTCGCTCGGACCGGTCGGGAGTAGCGTCGAGCGTGTGGCTCTTTTATGACTTCGGTTGAAAAGCAGTCTACCGCTCCTCGAGAATATACTTTCTCGACTATTCTCGTTCCGGTTTTCCGTTGCGGATTATTATTAATCTCCACACAGCATTACCACGGGTCGGTGTCTAAGACCGAATGGCCCATATGTGGTGAGCCTTGTAATATAAGGCTGGTGACCTGTATGCACTTATAAATGTTGCATACTTGTACAAACTGAGCATCAACTGTCTGTAACCAAAATTTGTTAAAACTGAAAAAGTTATAAGATTGTATAAAATTTTTGAACCAAGAAAGTAGTGTTAGACGAAAATTCGTTCTATCACTTTTAGAAGGGAGACTGTTTGGAAATATTTAAAGTATAAAATACACAAAAGTCCACTGAATTATGAACAAAATTACGTCCCTGAATTTAAGAAAAGTCAAGAGGTGTCAGAAATAAAATCCTCTCTGATACGTTCAGAGAGGAAAATAAGTATGGAGAGAGGAGTAAAAATGAAAGAAGTTTTAAGGCTGGGGAAACTTCTAAAGGAGAGAGATTCCAACATATCTAATATGTACATTTAAAGCAAGTCCAAGGAACTCTCTCCGTTAATGTTTGAAAAGGTGTGTGCAGATGGAGGAGAAATGTATAAAGTACAGAGACGAGGTTGGTGGGCCCGCTCTAATGATAAAGATTATAAAATTTGGTGGCAAAATGACCAGCATGATCACTGTACGCGCTTTCTCGATTTGTATAGCATGCCACTGTCCGCGCTATCTTTTATTATATTGTCCAGCGT
>NW_027478197.1:127500-130000 GCF_051020975.1 Osmia lignaria lignaria | reverse complement strand
CGACCTTTATCTCTCTAACTTATACTTATGGGTCGTCGTCTACTTGATCGGGTACAAACAAGTCGTAAGAAACAAACAAACAAACCACAAAAATACAAGTCGTAAAAAAACAAACTTCTGTTGGTTAACCTACAATATGAAGGATCGAAATGAAAGAAGGATCATATTATTACAAACCGAAAGTGAAGGATCATTAAAATTGAAATACAATATATATAAATATATAAATGTACCCGTCGTTGCGACACCCTAGTTAAATGGAAAGATATAAAAAAGAGAGAAAAGGAATACAGATGACCCGCCGTCTGATCTTTGCTAAATGATCTGGCATCACCGGAGTTTTTTTGGTCCGTGTTGCGTTCGCTCTATTCGAAATGAAACTCGCGGAGGCGAAGAATTGTTAAAAGTTTACGAAGCGTCTAGGAGTGGTTAAAACTGAGAGAGTTGAAACTACGATGTATTAGAACGAGCAACCGTCGAAACTTTGTTTTCGCGACGTTCTTTTCGTCGCTCTCGTCCCCACGCTCCTACGCTTTGGTTGTTTCTTTGCCATCCGTGTTGCGATAAAAAGATTTCTCCATTGTCCAAAAAGGACGGATCGAGATTCCTCTTTCGAGAGGGAGAGAGAGGTACTTGCGGGTAACCTGGAATCTACGAAACACGCACCGTGGTAAGATTCGTGCGTCCGCCTGATCGATGTGTGTTGTTTACGGACCGGCTGAGAAGCGACGATAGCGAGTCTTTGAAAAACTATGTGTCCATTAGTTAGACCGATCGTCGCCGGCCGTGTGTCTGTTCGAATCTCGCAACCCACGATTCAGCGACAGGACGCGCGCTCGCATTCCTTGTGTGCGTTCGTACTTTTCAAGGTTTTTAAATGTACTTTACGCCCGACCGTCGAGAGGAGCGTGCCACTGGGCGTTTCTCCGACGGTTTCCGTCCTTGGACGCGATCGTGTCGTCAACGATCGAACAAACAAACAAATACGTTGGCGACGCCCGAATTCGCTCTCCCGCACGCGCCGGGTGGGAGAGTGATGTGGGTATCGAATGTGATGCGTGTTAATAATGAAAATAACACTCTAAAGATCTAAAGAGTTTGAAATACAAAATTTTACGATTACCCTGAACGGTGGATCACTTGGCTCGTGGGTCGATGAAGAACGCAGCTAATTGCGCGTCAACGTGTGAACTGCAGGACACATGAACATCGACATTTCGAACGCACATTGCGGTCCACGGATACAATTCCTGGACCACGCCTGGCTGAGGGTCGTTTTCTTAACAAAAGACTGCTTGCGTTTGCTTCTCGAAAAAAGAGTAATTCATTTCTTTCTAAACATCTCGCCGTCGTTCAACGAAAGTAGAACGTTTCGGAGCGGGATTATCGAACGAAATTGAAAGAATGAATGAACGATAAACAAAGAAAGAGTCGCAACGTACGAGCGATAGTTGGGCAGTTCGTCGGCGTTTGTCGTGGAAACGATGTGACGAAAATCGCAACCGATACACTAAATGCAGGCCGTTAAAGGAGAGAAACAAATTTCGAAATATCTCTTCGAACTAGCGCAAGTGCGTCACGGCGCGCGAGTCGTTCGTTAAAATTTATAAACGACCGCCCGTGAAAGCACCGAGTTCTCGGAAGATAATCTATAAAGATTCTCCATCCTGCTGGAAGTTATCGGATCGGCGCGATTGTTCACTTGTAGAAATCCACGCTCCTGACGTTGCCAGAAACGATATTTACGAAAGGTGTGTCAAAAATAAACGAAAGAAGCTCTCCTATAAATTTAGAAAAAGCAAACGAGTGAAATGTTTGAGATGATAATTTGCTGAAATGCAAGCTCGAATAGCCCCAGGGTTTCGAATGATTCCCCGCGCTTTATACATCTCTCTGTTTACAAACGGTGTATAAATGAAAGATCGCTTCAGATGGGTCGTCGCTGTTTGACGCGCGATGCTGTTCCTTTTTTTTTGTCTGTCTGTGCGTTTAGCTTCGCTAAACAAGTTAAATGGTTAAAAAGCGTCGAAAAAGCGAATACACACGCGACAAGACAAATCTAACGAGTAAAGGAACGCTCCGCTCCAAGATAAAAATGGTTGTTTACAATCAATACAGCGTTTCGGTACCCCTGATCGTAGTCTGAAACTGTGTAACAAAAGAGAGGAAAGCGAATGGTGAAGGAACTTCGAAGCCTCCGTGGCGTGGCTAGAACTTGTGATAAAAGTATGTTTGCAGCAATTATGCATGCTCCCGTTAAAACAGCATTTCAATGTCTCGCATGGCTTAAAGCTCTAGGAGGCTTCAACATTTAGAATACATACGGACTACTTCGTTTGTTAAAGATAAGCGAAGACCGCGCGACCATCGCTCGGTCGTCCAGTCCTCGAAAGTTTTGTTGCGTTCCAAAGAAGAGACAAATGGGGTTTACCCTTGCGCTAAGGGGAGAAGAAGAGAAAAGCAGTTGTTAAATCTAAGAGGTGTGTGGAGTACATCGCGT
>NW_027478197.1:120000-125000 GCF_051020975.1 Osmia lignaria lignaria | reverse complement strand
TAGTTGCAGAGATGCACACCCATTGGGCGAAAGGGAATCCGGTTCCTATTCCGGAACCCGGCAGCGGAACCGCATACCATTCGGGCCCTCGTAAGAGTGTTCGTCGGGGTAACCCAAAATGACCTGGAGACGCCGTCGGGAGATCTGGGAAGAGTTTTCTTTTCTGTATAAGCGTTCGAGTTCCCTGGAAACCTCTAGCAGGGAGATAGGGTTTGGAACGCGAAGAGCACCGCAGTTGCGGCGGTGTCTGGATCTTCCCCTCGGACCTTGAAAATCCAGGAGAGGGCCACGTGGAGGTGTCGCGCCGGTTCGTACCCATATCCGCAGCAGGTCTCCAAGGTGAAGAGCCTCTAGTCGATAGATTAATGTAGGTAAGGGAAGTCGGCAAATTGGATCCGTAACTTCGGAATAAGGATTGGCTCTGAGGAGCGGGGCGTGTCGGGCTTGGTCGGGAAGCGGGTCTGGCTGACGTGCCGGGCCTGGGCGAGGTGAACGGTTGGCGACTTCGGTCGCGTCCCGGGATCCGAGCTCGGTCCCGTGCCTTGGCCTCCCGCGGATCTTCCTTGCTGCGAGGCTTCCGTGGCGGTTAACGCCGTCGTGGTCGCTTCTTCGGCCGCCATTCAACGCTTAGCTCAGAACTGGCACGGACTAGGGGAATCCGACTGTCTAATTAAAACAAAGCATTGCGATGGCCCTCACGGGTGATGACGCAATGTGATTTCTGCCCAGTGCTCTGAATGTCAACGTGAAGAAATTCAAAAAAGCGCGGGTAAACGGCGGGAGTAACTATGACTCTCTTAAGGGACTTCCTCGTCGCTCACACGGTGCCTTCCCTCCGGCTCAGCCGCCCAGTTGTTTCCAACTGGACGTTGCCCAGCTCCCACCTCGTGGAGGTGCGGAGGGATCGGGAGCCACCTTACATCGTGTGGCACCGTGGGGGCGACGAGATTGCCCTTGAGAGTTGTAGTTACAGGGACGGTGAAGCGTAATACAGGCCTCAGGCCCTTCAGCCTCTCCCGTCCAAGTCGCACTACCTACCTCCTCGGGGTACCCGCCGGTAACATGACTGCGATTCGCAGAGGACTAGTTGCGCAAACTCTGCGAATCCCAGCCATGGCTAAACGGAGTGCGGCGACGCAGAGGACCGAAAATACTCTACAATGATATCGGCTTGCCGAAACAGAGCTTACTCTGTGAATGTATTAATTGATCCTGTTAATGTTTCAATGTCTTTCTTCCCTTCTGTGTTGTTGTCTTCTTTTATTCTTTTCTTCTCTTCTTTTTCTTTTTCCCTGTCCCTACTAGTTATTTCACTCTTATTTCCTTTTTACTTTTTCCTTTTGGTCTTTTGCGTTTAAAACGCTGGCGCCCAAACTGTTGACGACATTGCTATCCCTGGTTATCGAATTGGTCAAAATGGATTTGCATATTTTTTCTGATCTCACATATACCAAAAACTACAAATAATGTATAGTGACAACAACGCTAAAGCCTCGGACGCGGCGTTACCTGGTCCCGGGAGCGCCGTGGCGGATTCTTCCGCTATGGAGGGGACCTCTGTTGAAGAAATGGCTTCGAACCTGGCTAATGAATTGGTTACGTTTAAGTTATCTGTACCCTTAAGGGAGGCGAAGATAGCCTGTCCTATTTGCACTAATAAGGGAACTCAGCTCTTTTTTGTCTCTCTCTCGGATTTAGATAAACATTTAAATACTCATCATATTGAGAGCGAGATACTTTGGGAGTGCCACCAATGCAAAAAGAATTTCTTAAAGCTGCATGGAGTTAGAGTTCACATACCAAAATGCAAGGGCGCGAAACCTATTGAAAGGCCCAAGACCTTTGCTTGTGAAGCGTGCACTAATAGTTTTGACACGCAGCGGGGCCTTTCGACCCATGAGCGTCACGAACACCCAAATTTGCGCAATAAAAAAAGACAACTCGGGAGTTTAGAACAAAATAAAAACAACCCTAATACCTCCCGGAAAGTTAGAGTTTGGTCCGAGGAAGAAGTTGTGTTATTGAAACAACTTGAACGTAGATACCGGTCGCACAAACAATTAAATGTAGAAATTAGTAAACATTTTCCTAATAAAACCTCGGACCAAATTAGAAACAAACGAAAAGAATTTAAACTTGATGCGGATAAAAGAAATAAACCTAATAGTGAGGAGGAGAATCTAAACAATGTTCGGGACGACGACGGCAGCGTTAAAGAAACTGATGAATATGCGGATAAAATAGCTGAATCGGGTGAAATTAACGTAGACTCCGATAATAACCCAGAAAATATTGAACTTCTAGGCGCAGTTGTTAATAATGATCTTTTAGATTCCAACAATGAAACGAACTTTAACACTTGGCGTGAAAACTTACGCCAAGCAATCGAAGAGCCACTACCAATTCCTGAACACTGTGAGACCTTATATAATACCTTAAAACACATCTGGTTAACTTTTAACCAGGACGACACAAAACTAAACTATGAAACAGACAAATTTATTACAGATATTTTAACTAAGGCGCTCCTATCTAATATAGAAAATAAGGATTACAATGAAGAATTAAAGACTCATAGACATAATACCAAATCCAATACAAACAATGAACTTAACAGAAACAAAAATAAATATATAAACAGTAACAATAAAAGAAAAACTAAACGCAATCGGATTAGAAGATACTCTTACGCTAGATGTCAAGAAATTTATAAAGAGTGTCCAAAAAAACTCGCTGATGCTGTAATTAACAACGATAATTCTTTATGGAAGCCGCCCGAACAACTACCTAGCGACGAGGACATCAAGTCCCTATATAGTAAGTTATGGGAACAGGCTGGACCGCCAGATGCCTTATCCTTTCTTCCTAAGAGACCATCCTTGGAAATAGACACCGTCTTCCCTCCCATTACATCGATGGAAATAGTTGAAAGAATTAAAAAAATGAGAACTAAAACTGCAGCCGGTCCGGATGGTTTACAAAAGATCCATCTACAGATCCCTGGACTACCTCAGGTCTTAGCCTTATTATTTAACATTCTATGTTATAACTCCTATTTTCCTACAGCTTGGAAAACGAATCGCACTAAACTAATTCCCAAGCAAAACAAAGACTTAACCAACGCAAGTAACTGGAGACCCATAACAATTAGTTCCGTATTGAGCCGTATGTTGTCCTCTATAATAGATACGCGGTTAAGAAAAATGATCGTGCAAAACTTTAGACAAAAGGGTTTTACCGCTGAAAATGGATGTGCTCATAATATAGCACTTATGAATACAGCCTTAACAAAATGCAAAGTAGATACAGGCGGTACCTTTGTTATTTTAGATATATCAAAAGCCTTTGATTCTCTCCCACATTCAGCGATAAAACCCAGCCTTCTGAAAAAAGGCATTCCAGAGCCGATCATTAACATAATTTTAAACATGTACACTGATTGTAGTACTGTAATACAAACGAATAATAATAAAACCAAAAACAAAAACGATATTAAAATTAATATTCGCAGGGGAGTCAAACAAGGCGACCCCCTTTCCCCACTACTATTCAATTTGTGCATGGAACCCCTGCTAGAAACTATTGAAGAAATGAGTGAGGGGATCGCACTAAATGAAAATATTGTGTTACCTATTCTTGCCTTTGCGGATGATTTCGTTACTCTAGGAAAAAACAAAAAAGAAGCACAGTCACAATTAGACATAGTCACAGGATATTTGCAAAAATTAGGTATGTCTATTTCGGCGGATAAAAGTAGAGCGTTTCAAATTGTCAAAATAAAAGACACCTGGTATGTTAAAGACCCGGAGATAAAAATTAATAACACTGAACTAATTCCTTATGCGGACCCTGAAATCATTTTTAAATATCTAGGAGCCAAACTTGGACCCTGGAAAGGAATGGATTGCGGTATTATAGTGCCTGAAATAGTTAACTTAATCAAACGAGTAAGGACTTTACCTTTAAAACCGCACCAGAAAATCGATCTTCTTGTTACCTTTATCCTTCCACGCTTTATATATTGTCTTTTAGTAAACCCACCTAGCGATTCAGTCTTGAAGCTACTCGACAGTGAAATAAGACAAAACGTTAAGCAAATATTGCACTTAGTGCCCTCAACAGCAACGGGTTTTTTCTACGCTCCAAAAAATAACGGTGGTTTAGGCCTCCCTCATTTTGAGCATATCATTAAAATCGGTATCCTTAAAAGCGCTCTTGCAATTAAAAATTCTCTAGACCCGGCTATGTCTAGTATTCTTGATGATAAAACCGAAAAGAAACTAAAATATATAGCGAATTCTCTTAGAATCAACTGGCCCGCAACTATTGAAGATTTAGCAAATGCTAAGAAACGCCTAAAAAATGATCATATAAAACAATGGTTAAATTTAAAATCCCAAGGGCAAGGCGTCAATGAGTTTGCTCGTGACAAAATAGGGAACGCTTGGTTAAGAGAAACATATCTATTAAAATCGTCGCGATTTATAGACGCTATCCGACTAAGGACAAATACCTTTGGTACTCGTGTTGTTCTAGCTCGAGCTGATAAAAAAATAAATGTATCCTGTAGGCGCTGTAATGCTCAGCCCGAAACCCTCGGTCATGTCTTAGGTTTATGTCAACACACTAAAGGACTTAGAATAAAACGACATGATGAGGTCAAACTATTTATAGCAGAGAAACTTCAACATTCCAATGAAGTGTTCATCGAACCTTCCATAAAGGCAAATGGTAATCTTTATAAACCCGACCTTATAATCAAAAATAAGGAAGGGCTTCACATAGTCGATGTTACCATCCGCTATGAGAACAGAGATTATCTACAAAAAGCCGAGGCTGAAAAAATTGATAAATACAAAGAATGTCTGGCGTTTCTTTTAAATAAGCATAAAATTAAAACAGGATCAATATTACCAATAGTCATAGGTAGCAGAGGGGCTATACCCCCTAATACCCGCTTTAACTTAATGAAATTGGGACTAAAGAATGGAAATATGAAA
>NW_027478197.1:102500-105000 GCF_051020975.1 Osmia lignaria lignaria | reverse complement strand
GCGGGTAAACGGCGGGAGTAACTATGACTCTCTTAAAAGTCATACGCCAAAAGCAATACGCCGCTGGCTATTGACTAATTTCGCGCAAGGTCTTAGGAGATTGGGTCTCCCTTTCTCGATGCAGGCCCCCGTAGGCGGTCGTTTGAGGTGTCGGGGCTTTGCCCTAGTATCCGAGATCAGTCCTACGAGTCGTAGTTAAGCAAGCAGCCACCTCTTCGATGGTTCCCGCCACCAGTATCTCTTCCCTTCTTTATATGGAGGGTTGAGAGAAACTAAGAGCTGCCTCTGCGAATATCGGTCTTGCGGGTTGCCAGCCCTCTCGACTGTGATTATGTCGGCCCAGTCACAAGAAAAGAAGCCTCGGATGAAACCTTTTCGACCGGGGGGCCCTCAGGCTCCACCGGCCCGACAACAACACCCGATAATCTGGGATCTAATGAAACCGAAATCTACATTTGCGAATTCCCGGGCTGCGGTCGTCCATTTCAGACCTTAAGAGGCCGTGGCGTACACCAACAACGTGCGCATAAAAATTGGTATGATGAACGGCAAGTAGATAATATCTACTCGACAAAGGCACCGTGGAGTGCCGAAGAACTAGCCCTCCTGGCACGGCAGGAGGCTAAACTTACCTTTGATGGCGTTAGATTTATTAATCAAGAACTGATGCCCTTCTTTCCTAACCGCACTCTGGAGGCCATTAAAGGCCAGAGGAAGCAGCAAAGGCATAAGAACAAAGTACTTCAATTCCTTGAAGAACTGCGGAATGAAGCTTTGTTGCCCGAACAACCGGCAGTTAGTAACGATACTAACGAGCAGAATACTAACCTGAAAGCCTTGGTTAGTGAGCTTTTTGAAAATCTCCCATCTCTGAGAGATCAAACTGACTTTCAGGCCGACAAATTAGATCGGATCTGTAGAGGAGTGTCCACATGGTCACCCAATAAAATATTCGAAGAGCTGACGGCTTACTTATTATTGGTTTTTCCACCTACAACCAATACTAACAAACAGCCTCCGAGGAGATCACGTTGCTCCTCGCTTACGAAGAGGCAAGCCCGTCGGGCTGACTATGCAATTACACAAAGAGCATGGGCAAGAAATCCTTGTAATTGCCTTAGAACCATTCTAAAGGGTAAAACCCAAGAAAACCCACCACCTAAAATCGATATGGTTCAATACTGGCAGACCCTAATGACTGATGGGACTAATGTATCCCCTGGGGTCAACGATAAACGACCTGCGCTGAATGATCTATGGAATCCTATAACTCCGGGTGAAATCAAAGCGTCCTTTCCGGAAGGCAACACCTGTCCGGGTCCTGATGGCCTTACAGTTCGACAATTAAGAGCCGTTCCACTTGATATTCTTTGTCGAATCTTTAACCTGTTTATGATCAGTGGAAAGTTACCAACACACCTGCTCAAGGCCAAGACTACTTTGATACCAAAAAAGGACAAAGCTGGTTCACCCGAGGATTATAGGCCCATTACGGTCCAGTCAATCGTGACCAGAGCCTACCATAAAGTTCTGGCCAAGCGCATGACAAAGATGGTCGTCCTAGACCAGCGGCAAAAAGCATTTCTTCCCAAGGATGGATGCGCCGAGAACATCTTCGATCTTGATCTAATTTTGAAATACCACCGGCAAAACTTTAAGCCATTGTACATGTTGTCAATTGACATAGCAAAAGCTTTTGACTCTGTCTCACACACCACAATTAGAGACACTTTAACTGTCATGGGTATTCCAGCCCCGATGATCGAGTACATCATGTACACGTATGAAAATGGCTCTACTAAGTTAAAATGTGATGGCTGGGAATCTGATGAATACCAACCCACTCGAGGGGTCAAGCAAGGCGATCCTCTCTCTCCTATCATCTTCAATATGGTTATTGATAGGCTTTTGCGACTCATACCACCTGAAGTCGGAGTGGATATTGGAGGAATCCATTTTACGGCCGCCGCATTTGCGGACGACCTCTTATTTTTCGCCTCTTCACCGAATGGCCTCCAAGAAACAATTAACATTGCATCGGCATTCCTGACACAGTGCGGACTTCAAATTAATGCGACAAAGTCGTTCACTGTGTCCTTACGAAATGTGCCTCACATGAAAAAGTCAGTTGTTGATGGCAAAACAAAGTTCACCTGCCTTAACCGTCAACTTCCATCGCTCCAACGCGAGGACGAATGGAAATATCTGGGGGTTCCCTTTTCACCTGAGGGACGAACAATAGTCCAGCCTGAGAAGCAGCTGGAAGATGCTCTGGACAGGCTCACTAGAGCTCCTTTGAAGCCTCAACAAAGATTGTTTGGCTTGCGTGTCATGGTGTTGCCCGGTCTTTACCACCTACTGACCTTGGGCTACACAACACTTAGTCGTCTCAAAAAGATTGACACTATGACGCGTGCTGCTGCGCGCAAATGGCTATGCCTGCCACATGACACGCCAAATGCATTCTTTCATGCTGATGTTAAAGACGGTGGCCTTTCTC
>NW_027478197.1:95000-97500 GCF_051020975.1 Osmia lignaria lignaria | reverse complement strand
GAGCGCACCTAAAGTTCGTTATTTTGGCTAAACGGAGCGAAAATCTGCATTTATACCATCACGGACGTTAGTTTAATAGCGTTTAACGATCGATCCACGGTACAGAATGCAAAAATATGATTGTTAAAATTTTCGACTAATCGGTTCTAAGAGGCGAAGCAATACGCCGCTGGGACTTTGAAATATTTCGGAGCGCACCTAAAGTTCGTTATTTTGGCTAAACGGAGCGAAAATCTGCATTTATACCATCACGGACGTTAGTTTAATAGCGTTTAACGATGGATCCACGGTACAGAATGCAAAAATATGATTGTTAAAATTTTCGACTAATCGGTTCTAAGAGGCGAAGCAATACGCCGCTGGGACTTTGAAATATTTCGGAGCGCACCTAAAGTTCGTTATTTTGGCTAAACGGAGCGAAAATCTGCATTTATACCATCACGGACGCTAGTTTAATAGCGTTTAACGATCGATCCACGGTACAGAATGCAAAAATATGATTGTTAAAGTTTTCGACTAATCGGTTCTAAGAGGCGAAGCAATACGCCGCTGGGACTTTGAAATATTTCGGAGCGCACCTAAAGTTCGTTATTTTGGCTAAACGGAGCGAAAATCTGCATTTATACCATCACGGACGTTAGTTTAATAGCGTTTAACGATGGATCCACGGTACAGAATGCAAAAATATGATTGTTAAAATTTTCGACTTATCGGTTCTGGATCACTGAAAAATCAAAAAAAATTATTAATTTTGATTAATTAAATTACATATGTAGTTTTATATTGTTATAGTCTCGTATTTGTTAATGTTTTGTCGTAAGAAAATGCAAAAATATCGTTTTAATGTTTTCGTCTCATCGGTTCTGGATCGCTGAAAAATCAAAAAAAAATATTAATTTTGATTAATTAAATTACAAATGGAGTTTTATATTGCTATAGTCGCTTATTTGTTAATGTTTTACCGTAAGAAAATGCAAAAATATCGTTTTAATATTTTCATCTCATCGGTTCTGGGCGGTTTTAAAATTTTTTAAAATATTAATTAAACCCATGATTTACATGAGAATGTGAATTTATTATGTCCTGCATGTTAATTTATTAATTTTCATGTATAGAACGTTATAAAATGAAAGGATATGTTCGACGATATTTTCAGTCTAAGTTTTACCGTGCCGGCGGGATGGTACGCTCTCACGGCGGTTTGCACAGGCATACGCCTGGGCGTAAGCCCATGCGTCGCCGACCTAGCGGCCGGCCGTTCGGTATTTATAGGAAGGCACTTTCGGTTCGCTCGGACCGGTCGGGAGTAGCGTCGAGCGTGTGGCTCTTTTATGACTTCGGTTGAAAAGCAGTCTACCGCTCCTCGAGAATATACTTTCTCGACTATTCTCGTTCCGGTTTTCCGTTGCGGATTATTATTAATCTCCACACAGCATTACCACGGGTCGGTGTCTAAGACCGAATGGCCCATATGTGGTGAGCCTTGTAATATAAGGCTGGTGACCTGTATGCACTTATAAATGTTGCATACTTGTACAAACTGAGCATCAACTGTCTGTAACCAAAATTTGTTAAAACTGAAAAAGTTATAAGATTGTATAAAATTTTTGAACCAAGAAAGTAGTGTTAGACGAAAATTCGTTCTATCACTTTTAGAAGGGAGACTGTTTGGAAATATTTAAAGTATAAAATACACAAAAGTCCACTGAATTATGAACAAAATTACGTCCCTGAATTTAAGAAAAGTCAAGAGGTGTCAGAAATAAAATCCTCTCTGATACGTTCAGAGAGGAAAATAAGTATGGAGAGAGGAGTAAAAATGAAAGAAGTTTTAAGGCTGGGGAAACTTCTAAAGGAGAGAGATTCCAACATATCTAATATGTACATTTAAAGCAAGTCCAAGGAACTCTCTCCGTTAATGTTTGAAAAGGTGTGTGCAGATGGAGGAGAAATGTATAAAGTACAGAGACGAGGTTGGTGGGCCCGCTCTAATGATAAAGATTATAAAATTTGGTGGCAAAATGACCAGCATGATCACTGTACGCGCTTTCTCGATTTGTATAGCATGCCACTGTCCGCGCTATCTTTTATTATATTGTCCAGCGTGTGTGGTCTACGTGCTTGCACGATGGATGCACGGCGTGAAAGTGATTTTCGTGCTTTATGAGAGGAGGAGGAGAATATTTGGCCTCTATAAGAGGTACAAAATTTATGAAATGTGTGTTACATACAAAAGAGAAATGGCTTAACGTCGATCGGTCTTACAGGGAGGGCCGACGACGAAAATTTAAATTTACAATAATAACTAAGCTCCCTGGTTGATCCTGCCAGTAGTCATATGCTTGTCTCAAAGATTAAGCCATGCATGTCTAAGTACATACCGAATTAAGGTGAAACCGCGAATGGCTCATTAAATCAGTTTTGGTTTCTTAGATCGTACAAAACATTACTTGGATAACTGTGGTAATTCTAGAGCTAATACATGCAAACCAGAATTCCA
>NW_027478197.1:87500-92500 GCF_051020975.1 Osmia lignaria lignaria | reverse complement strand
GAATTGTTAAAAGTTTACGAAGCGTCTAGGAGTGGTTAAAACTGAGAGAGTTGAAACTACGATGTATTAGAACGAGCAACCGTCGAAACTTTGTTTTCGCGACGTTCTTTTCGTCGCTCTCGTCCCCACGCTCCTACGCTTTGGTTGTTTCTTTGCCATCCGTGTTGCGATAAAAAGATTTCTCCATTGTCCAAAAAGGACGGATCGAGATTCCTCTTTCGAGAGGGAGAGAGAGGTACTTGCGGGTAACCTGGAATCTACGAAACACGCACCGTGGTAAGATTCGTGCGTCCGCCTGATCGATGTGTGTTGTTTACGGACCGGCTGAGAAGCGACGATAGCGAGTCTTTGAAAAACTATGTGTCCATTAGTTAGACCGATCGTCGCCGGCCGTGTGTCTGTTCGAATCTCGCAACCCACGATTCAGCGACAGGACGCGCGCTCGCATTCCTTGTGTGCGTTCGTACTTTTCAAGGTTTTTAAATGTACTTTACGCCCGACCGTCGAGAGGAGCGTGCCACTGGGCGTTTCTCCGACGGTTTCCGTCCTTGGACGCGATCGTGTCGTCAACGATCGAACAAACAAACAAATACGTTGGCGACGCCCGAATTCGCTCTCCCGCACGCGCCGGGTGGGAGAGTGATGTGGGTATCGAATGTGATGCGTGTTAATAATGAAAATAACACTCTAAAGATCTAAAGAGTTTGAAATACAAAATTTTACGATTACCCTGAACGGTGGATCACTTGGCTCGTGGGTCGATGAAGAACGCAGCTAATTGCGCGTCAACGTGTGAACTGCAGGACACATGAACATCGACATTTCGAACGCACATTGCGGTCCACGGATACAATTCCTGGACCACGCCTGGCTGAGGGTCGTTTTCTTAACAAAAGACTGCTTGCGTTTGCTTCTCGAAAAAAGAGTAATTCATTTCTTTCTAAACATCTCGCCGTCGTTCAACGAAAGTAGAACGTTTCGGAGCGGGATTATCGAACGAAATTGAAAGAATGAATGAACGATAAACAAAGAAAGAGTCGCAACGTACGAGCGATAGTTGGGCAGTTCGTCGGCGTTTGTCGTGGAAACGATGTGACGAAAATCGCAACCGATACACTAAATGCAGGCCGTTAAAGGAGAGAAACAAATTTCGAAATATCTCTTCGAACTAGCGCAAGTGCGTCACGGCGCGCGAGTCGTTCGTTAAAATTTATAAACGACCGCCCGTGAAAGCACCGAGTTCTCGGAAGATAATCTATAAAGATTCTCCATCCTGCTGGAAGTTATCGGATCGGCGCGATTGTTCACTTGTAGAAATCCACGCTCCCGACGTTGCCAGAAACGATATTTACGAAAGGTGTGTCAAAAATAAACGAAAGAAGCTCTCCTATAAATTTAGAAAAAGCAAACGAGTGAAATGTTTGAGATGATAATTTGCTGAAATGCAAGCTCGAATAGCCCCAGAGTTTCGAATGATTCCCCGCGCTTTATACATCTCTCTGTTTACAAACGGTGTATAAATGAAAGATCGCTTCAGATGGGTCGTCGCTGTTTGACGCGCGATGCTGTTCCTTTTTTTTTGTCTGTCTGTGCGTTTAGCTTCGCTAAACAAGTTAAATGGTTAAAAAGCGTCGAAAAAGCGAATACACACGCGACAAGACAAATCTAACGAGTAAAGGAACGCTCCGCTCCAAGATAAAAATGGTTGTTTACAATCAATACAGCGTTTCGGTACCCCTGATCGTAGTCTGAAACTGTGTAACAAAAGAGAGGAAAGCGAATGGTGAAGGAACTTCGAAGCCTCCGTGGCGTGGCTAGAACTTGTGATAAAAGTATGTTTGCAGCAATTATGCATGCTCCCGTTAAAACAGCATTTCAATGTCTCGCATGGCTTAAAGCTCTAGGAGGCTTCAACATTTAGAATACATACGGACTACTTCGTTTGTTAAAGATAAGCGAAGACCGCGCGACCATCGCTCGGTCGTCCAGTCCTCGAAAGTTTTGTTGCGTTCCAAAGAAGAGACAAATGGGGTTTACCCTTGCGCTAAGGGGAGAAGAAGAGAAAAGCAGTTGTTAAATCTAAGAGGTGTGTGGAGTACATCGCGTGTTGGTTAAAATTGTTAAATGAAGTATACGCGAAATGTTCTCTCGCTCTTGCTTTTCCTCTTGCTTCCGTGGCGCTCGAAAAGAAGGGATGATAAATAAAGAAACCTATTCGAAATCTCTTGTGGAACAAAAAATAATACGGACGGACGTTAAAATTGAACCGAGACGAAATGGATCGTCTTGCGAGTTGTCTTCGCTTTGAAATTGTTAAAAATTGATAAAAGCAATACGACGAAGCTGCAGTCCGCAAAATGTTTGAAGCAAAAAGGAAATAACACGAAAATTATGGGAACGTCGTGTCTCAACTTTTTTTTCCCTCTTGTGCTCGTTTCATCGAACGATAAATACAAACATTTTGAAACGAGAGAGGAGGAAAAATTGAATATGCGAAAGGTTGATTCACGCACAGTTTCTCTACGTGTTTGCTTTTTTGCTTCTTTTCGTTTATTTTTTTTTTTTTTGCATCGAGCATCATTATTCACCTTTCGATGAAACCAAAGAAATTGACGACCTCAGAGTAGGCGAGATTACCCGCTGAATTTAAGCATATTATTAAGCGGAGGAAAAGAAACTAACTAGGATTTCCTTAGTAGCGGCGAGCGAACAGGAATGAGCCCAGCACTGAATCCCGCGGTACCGCCGCTGGGAAATGTAGTGTTCAGGAGGATCCGTTTATCCCGAGACATCGAATTGCGTCCAAGTCCATCTTGAATGGGGCCATTTACCCATAGAGGGTGCCAGGCCCGTAGTGACCGGTACGCGTTTCGGGAGGATCTCTCCTTAGAGTCGGGTTGCTTGAGAGTGCAGCCCTAAGTGGGTGGTAAACTCCATCTAAGGCTAAATACGACCACGAGACCGATAGCGAACAAGTACCGTGAGGGAAAGTTGAAAAGAACTTTGAAGAGAGAGTTCAAGAGTACGTGAAACCGTTCAGGGGTAAACCTGAGAAACCCAAAAGATCGAATGGGGAGATTCATCGTCAACAACGCTGGCTCCCGTTGGTGCGCGATGCCCCGGATGGACCTTCGGGTTCCATTAGCGAGGGCACACCACCTTCGGCGAATGTTCCGGCGAGGTAGTCGTGCACTTCTCCCCTAGTAGAACGTCGCGACCCGTTGCGTGTCGGTCTACGGTCCGAGGCGGAGCCTGTCCGTCACCTTAACGGTGTTCGTGACAGACCCTCGGTTGCCTGGCCGACTGCGCGACGGTACTCAGACGGTATCAGGCCGCAACCAATCCATTTTCGAATGTGTGTGCGTCAGGACCGCCGCAAGCTAGGTTCAGTTATAATTACCCGGATGTACGGACTATGCGCCGTCCCCGGGTCTGGCCAGCTGTTAGCAGGAGGAGTCCTTGGACTGGCCAAGCTTTGAATTACCGGTCGGCGACGCTATTGCTTTGGGTACTCTCAGGGCCGAAGCCTGCAGGCGAAATGCTAAATGTTAAATGCTAAAGGACAGCTAAACCTTATACCGAACTGGCACGAAAATGGACATGAGATGGCATCGAAATGGAACTGTCGCCTAGATCTCTCTCCTTCGATAAACTAAACTGAATTATGGGTAGAACATGCACAAACGAAAAAGCCTCGGACGCAGGGGTTCTCGGCCCTGGAACCCCTGTGGCGGAAATATCCGCTTTGGATAGGAGGGCCACCGATAAACAACCTGGCGATTCAAACGGTCACGAATTGGCTCAGCGAATTGACATACCCCTGTCCTCGACGACCGCTTGCTTGGCCTGCAGTCTGGCTGGTACACAGACAATATGCGCAAGTGATAAAGCCATCGCAGTACACGCGCAGAAACAACATCCAAAACTGCGTTTAGTCTGGTGCTGCGCGAAGTGTGGAAAAGAGTCCGAAAAGATACATAGTATCAAATGTCATATCCCGAAGTGCAAGGGTAAATGTGAACCTGTTGAGCAGAGTTTCAAATGCACTGGGTGTGACAAGACCTTCGCCACAAAAAGGGGACTGTCAATTCATGAAATGCACATGCACCCAGACATCAGAAACGCAGCACGAGCCAAGACTGTAGAGCCAGGTAAGGGTAAGAAAGGCAGGAAATGCTCTGTCTGGACGGAGGAAGAGACAGCTTTGCTTCGGGAGTTAAACGACCGATTCAGAGCCGAAAAACAGATAGGCGCTAAAATTAGAAATTACTTCCCCGATAAAACACTGAAACAGATCAGTGAGAAAAGGAGACAGCTAAATACGCGCCAAAGGCCGGTTGTACCGGCTGAGGCAGAGGAGGATAACTCCAGTAACATCTCCGAACCCAACAACATCCACGTCTCGCCGGTCGAAACGATAAATGAGGACGACGCGGAGGATGCATGGCAGGAACCTCTAATCGAATGTATCAGGGCTGGCCCCGTTCTAGAGGATCCGGAAATGGCTAAAATTGACAGCGAAATTGTTAAACTTGCCCAAGGTGAATGCCGGCCCGAAGGTATCAATCGCGTTGTGAATGCTCTAGTCGAAATGCTAAAAGGCGGAGAGGGGGATAAACGCCGAAAAACCCCAAAAAACTCGAAGAATTCAAAGTCCAAGCCAAACTCCAAGGCTCAAAGCAAGAGAACTAAGCTTGGCAAATTCAAATACGCTCGATACCAGGAGGTCTACAAAAAATGCCCCAAGAAATTGGTGGACATGGCAATCACGGGGGCAGAATTTGAAAGCGATAAAATCACTTTACCGAATAGCGCCGATGTAATCGGACTATACGGTGAGCTGTGGGGAACCACTGGCGAATGCGAGGGCTTGCCCTCTTTCGAAGGAAATCAAAGACAGCCGCACATACCAACGCGGGAATTCTGCACGCCAATTACGGCGGAGGAAATCATCGTCAGAATGCGAAAGGTAAAAACCGACTCAGCAGCAGGCGTCGACG
>NW_027478197.1:80000-82500 GCF_051020975.1 Osmia lignaria lignaria | reverse complement strand
ACGCCGTTGGAACTTTGAAAAATTTCGATGCGTCGCCAAAGTTCGTACTTTTCGATAAAATCTTCGTCCTATGATACATTTCGATCAAGAACTACATTGATCGTCATGAAACTGTTTTTTTTTTTGGGAGACGTGTACGCTCCTTTTCATAAAGGAGACTATCTTATTGCGAAAGTCAAAATCGCACGCTCTCACGGCGATTTGCTCCCGTATACGCCTGGGCGTAAGCCCGTGCGTCGCCGACCTAGCGGCCTGCCGATCGGTATTTAGAGGGAGGCACTTTGAAAGCAACACGCCGCTGGAACTTTGAAAAATTTCGGGGCAAAGCAATACGCGGCTGGGACTTTGAAATATTTCGGAGCGCACCTAAAGTTCGTTATTTTGGCTAAACGGAGCGAAAATCTGCATTTATACCATCACGGACGTTAGTTTAATAGCGTTTAACGATGGATCCACGGTACAGAATGCAAAAATATGATTGTTAAAATTTTCGACTAATCGGTTCTAAGAGGCGAAGCAATACGCCGCTGGGACTTTGAAATATTTCGGAGCGCACCTAAAGTTCGTTATTTTGGCTAAACGGAGCGAAAATCTGCATTTATACCATCACGGACGTTAGTTTAATAGCGTTTAACGATCGATCCACGGTACAGAATGCAAAAATATGATTGTTAAAATTTTCGACTAATCGGTTCTAAGAGGCGAAGCAATACGCCGCTGGGACTTTGAAATATTTCGGAGCGCACCTAAAGTTCGTTATTTTGGCTAAACGGAGCGAAAATCTGCATTTATACCATCACGGACGTTAGTTTAATAGCGTTTAACGATGGATCCACGGTACAGAATGCAAAAATATGATTGTTAAAATTTTCGACTAATCGGTTCTAAGAGGCGAAGCAATACGCCGCTGGGACTTTGAAATATTTCGGAGCGCACCTAAAGTTCGTTATTTTGGCTAAACGGAGCGAAAATCTGCATTTATACCATCACGGACGCTAGTTTAATAGCGTTTAACGATCGATCCACGGTACAGAATGCAAAAATATGATTGTTAAAATTTTCGACTAATCGGTTCTAAGAGGCGAAGCAATACGCCGCTGGGACTTTGAAATATTTCGGAGCGCACCTAAAGTTCGTTATTTTGGCTAAACGGAGCGAAAATCTGCATTTATACCATCACGGACGTTAGTTTAATAGCGTTTAACGATGGATCCACGGTACAGAATGCAAAAATATGATTGTTAAAATTTTCGACTAATCGGTTCTAAGAGGCGAAGCAATACGCCGCTGGGACTTTGAAATATTTCGGAGCGCACCTAAAGTTCGTTATTTTGGCTAAACGGAGCGAAAATCTGCATTTATACCATCACGGACGTTAGTTTAATAGCGTTTAACGATCGATCCACGGTACAGAATGCAAAAATATGATTGTTAAAATTTTCGACTAATCGGTTCTAAGAGGCGAAGCAATACGCCGCTGGGACTTTGAAATATTTCGGAGCGCACCTAAAGTTCGTTATTTTGGCTAAACGGAGCGAAAATCTGCATTTATACCATCACGGACGTTAGTTTAATAGCGTTTAACGATCGATCCACGGTACAGAATGCAAAAATATGATTGTTAAAATTTTCGACTAATCGGTTCTAAGAGGCGAAGCAATACGCCGCTGGGACTTTGAAATATTTCGGAGCGCACCTAAAGTTCGTTATTTTGGCTAAACGGAGCGAAAATCTGCATTTATACCATCACGGACGTTAGTTTAATAGCGTTTAACGATCGATCCACGGTACAGAATGCAAAAATATGATTGTTAAAATTTTCGACTAATCGGTTCTAAGAGGCGAAGCAATACGCCGCTGGGACTTTGAAATATTTCGGAGCGCACCTAAAGTTCGTTATTTTGGCTAAACGGAGCGAAAATCTGCATTTATACCATCACGGACGTTAGTTTAATAGCGTTTAACGATCGATCCACGGTACAGAATGCAAAAATATGATTGTTAAAATTTTCGACTAATCGGTTCTAAGAGGCGAAGCAATACGCCGCTGGGACTTTGAAATATTTCGGAGCGCACCTAAAGTTCGTTATTTTGGCTAAACGGAGCGAAAATCTGCATTTATACCATCACGGACGTTAGTTTAATAGCGTTTAACGATGGATCCACGGTACAGAATGCAAAAATATGATTGTTAAAATTTTCGACTAATCGGTTCTAAGAGGCGAAGCAATACGCCGCTGGGACTTTGAAATATTTCGGAGCGCACCTAAAGTTCGTTATTTTGGCTAAACGGAGCGAAAATCTGCATTTATACCATCACGGACGCTAGTTTAATAGCGTTTAACGATCGATCCACGGTACAGAATGCAAAAATATGATTGTTAAAGTTTTCGACTAATCGGTTCTAAGAGGCGAAGCAATACGCCGCTGGGACTTTGAAATATTTCGGAGCGCACCTAAAGTTCGTTATTTTGGCTAAACGGAGCGAAAATCTGCATTT
>NW_027478197.1:67500-70000 GCF_051020975.1 Osmia lignaria lignaria | reverse complement strand
CCGTCCAAGTCGCACGTCCTACCTCCTCGTGGTACCTGCCGGTAACATGGCCACGATTCGCAGAGGACTGGTTGCGCAAGCTCTGCGAACCGTGGCCATGGCTAAACGGAGTGCGGCGGCCGCTGTCCTATGTAAAGGTAGCGGTACTGCAGGTATCTATGATGCCTTGCACAGCGAGCATAATATCGCTCGGAATTAACGTGGTGGATAACTAAATAAAACCTCGGGCTATGCGGCCCCATATGGCTAACAACCGTTTTGTCCAAAAACCAGTTTAGCTGCACAGTACATCTAGTGTCGGCCAAAAAGTGAGACAGTTGCCTCACTATATTACAATGGGCTGGGTGCCCCTATACACCCACAACATCCCCTTGCGGGAATATCAACCATGATGCAGTCTGGAGATAATGAAGCCTCGGAGGCAGGCGGTACTATGGTCCCTGAGGTGCCGCCTGCTGCGGAGTTAATCGCAAACGAGCTAGGGGAAGCCGGCGACGTGACTGTTGTTCCTGGCACGTCGCAGACCGTGGACCGCTCCACAAATTGGCAAGGGAACTTAAGGCAAAATCCTACTCGCAATACCAAGTTGCTTGAGCGTGTTGATCTGACGATACGAGTGTCCGAGTCAGAAACGTTGTTATGCCCAGAATGTAATAATGAAGGCCATCATATCTCCTTTGTCAAACCAAAACAACTAGCAGATCACTGCGACACTGCCCACCCACATTTAAGGACCCAATGGGAATGTTCTGCATGCAAGAAAAGATTTATGAAAGTGCACGGTCTATTAATACATAAGCATAGGTGCAAAGGACCACAAGAAAAGGCAATCTTGCCCTTTAGATGTGAGCAGTGTCCCCTTACATTTGGCAGTCAATCAGGGCTAGCCCAACATGAGAGACATGAGCATCCCTCTCTGCGTAACCTAAAAAGAACTCAGGCAGCCACAAGGCCCGCTAGGGAACGTGTAAACTATGCGCAAGTCTGGTCGGACGAAGAAACTAAAACACTAATAGAGTTGGAAGAAGAATTCAGTAAAGACCCAAGTATAAAACAAATAAATAGAAAGATAGCTGAATTCCTACCCGGCAAGACCGCTAAACAAATCTCTGATAAAAGGCGCCACTTAAAAATCGTAAAAGATAGAGGTGATAACGATGAGGATGATGCGATGACTGAATTAGATGAAATAACAACAGATGAAATTGCCGGGCAAATCATTACAAATACACCTGAAGGCTCTAGCTTAGATATAAACAGTCAGGCGGCAACAGATCTAACATATAAAGATAAGCTCACACAGGCTATAAATGATACTGAATTCCCCGATGATTGGATACAAATTATGAATGAAATAAAAACTTGCGCTGAAGCCCCTGATACACAGGCGGAAAATATTAACAACATAGTAGGAAAAATAACGTCCAAGTTATTGGCACAGCCAAAGGAAAAAACTAAATCAAATAAGCGCAATAACAAAAGAGAAACTCAGACAATAAACCAAAATAAACGTAATAATAAACATCGGAAAGGGCATAAAGCCCAACGTAGACAGTTCGAATTTGCTAGATGCCAAGAATTGTATACAAAATGCCCAAAACGTTTAGCTGATATGGTCACTAGTAATGACCTATCATTATTTGATGCCGCTAAACTGCCGCCCAAAGCAGACGTCGAAAGACTTTATGGAGACCTATGGAATCAGCCAGGTCCTGACGTCTCTTTTGCAGGCCAGGATGAACCTCTAATTAACGCCAGTATTATATTCGCTCCAATAACGGCTGAAGAAATCGCTAAAAAGACCAATAAAATCGCCAGTACTTCCGCCCCTGGTCTAGATAAAATAAAAAGATACCACTTAAATCACAAAGATATTAAAACAGTCCTTGCAGCGTACTATAATCTCCTTCTTTTAAAAGAATATTATCCGATAAGCTGGCGAAGTAATCGGACTGTTCTTATACCTAAGCCTGGTAGAGATAAAAGAGATGTGAAAAATTGGAGACCATTGACCATTGGCTCTATGTTGACCAGGATCTTATCGAGTATACTAGATACCCGCCTTAGAGCTGTCATCCAACAACATCCACGACAAAAAGGTTTTGTCCCAACAAATGGATGCTATGCTAATGTTACTGCCCTAAACGCGGCAATTGAAGCAGCCAAAATAAACGGGGGTGTTTGTATGGTGGCTGACATTGAAAAGGCCTTTGATACCATACCACACGCAGCACTTAGATCGGCCCTGCAACGGAAAGGTATACCAAATTCTGTGTCTCGATTTATTGTGGATATGCAAACCAATTGCACCACTATAATTAAAACGCGAGACGGTGACACAGCAATTGAAATTCGTAGAGGAGTTAAACAGGGTGATCCGCTGTCCCCACTTCTTTTCAATCTTTGTATAGAGTCACTTTTGGAAACCCTTAACAACACTACAGAAGGGATTCAAATCGGAGAGAATAAAATATCAGCTCTCGCGTTTGCGGACGACCTT
>NW_027478197.1:60000-62500 GCF_051020975.1 Osmia lignaria lignaria | reverse complement strand
TAATCGGTTCTAAGAGGCGAAGCAATACGCCGCTGGGACTTTGAAATATTTCGGAGCGCACCTAAAGTTCGTTATTTTGGCTAAACGGAGCGAAAATCTGCATTTATACCATCACGGACGTTAGTTTAATAGCGTTTAACGATGGATCCACGGTACAGAATGCAAAAATATGATTGTTAAAATTTTCGACTAATCGGTTCTAAGAGGCGAAGCAATACGCCGCTGGGACTTTGAAATATTTCGGAGCGCACCTAAAGTTCGTTATTTTGGCTAAACGGAGCGAAAATCTGCATTTATACCATCACGGACGCTAGTTTAATAGCGTTTAACGATCGATCCACGGTACAGAATGCAAAAATATGATTGTTAAAGTTTTCGACTAATCGGTTCTAAGAGGCGAAGCAATACGCCGCTGGGACTTTGAAATATTTCGGAGCGCACCTAAAGTTCGTTATTTTGGCTAAACGGAGCGAAAATCTGCATTTATACCATCACGGACGTTAGTTTAATAGCGTTTAACGATGGATCCACGGTACAGAATGCAAAAATATGATTGTTAAAATTTTCGACTTATCGGTTCTGGATCACTGAAAAATCAAAAAAAATTATTAATTTTGATTAATTAAATTACATATGTAGTTTTATATTGTTATAGTCTCGTATTTGTTAATGTTTTGTCGTAAGAAAATGCAAAAATATCGTTTTAATGTTTTCGTCTCATCGGTTCTGGATCGCTGAAAAATCAAAAAAAAATATTAATTTTGATTAATTAAATTACAAATGGAGTTTTATATTGCTATAGTCGCTTATTTGTTAATGTTTTACCGTAAGAAAATGCAAAAATATCGTTTTAATATTTTCATCTCATCGGTTCTGGGCGGTTTTAAAATTTTTTAAAATATTAATTAAACCCATGATTTACATGAGAATGTGAATTTATTATGTCCTGCATGTTAATTTATTAATTTTCATGTATAGAACGTTATAAAATGAAAGGATATGTTCGACGATATTTTCAGTCTAAGTTTTACCGTGCCGGCGGGATGGTACGCTCTCACGGCGGTTTGCACAGGCATACGCCTGGGCGTAAGCCCATGCGTCGCCGACCTAGCGGCCGGCCGTTCGGTATTTATAGGAAGGCACTTTCGGTTCGCTCGGACCGGTCGGGAGTAGCGTCGAGCGTGTGGCTCTTTTATGACTTCGGTTGAAAAGCAGTCTACCGCTCCTCGAGAATATACTTTCTCGACTATTCTCGTTCCGGTTTTCCGTTGCGGATTATTATTAATCTCCACACAGCATTACCACGGGTCGGTGTCTAAGACCGAATGGCCCATATGTGGTGAGCCTTGTAATATAAGGCTGGTGACCTGTATGCACTTATAAATGTTGCATACTTGTACAAACTGAGCATCAACTGTCTGTAACCAAAATTTGTTAAAACTGAAAAAGTTATAAGATTGTATAAAATTTTTGAACCAAGAAAGTAGTGTTAGACGAAAATTCGTTCTATCACTTTTAGAAGGGAGACTGTTTGGAAATATTTAAAGTATAAAATACACAAAAGTCCACTGAATTATGAACAAAATTACGTCCCTGAATTTAAGAAAAGTCAAGAGGTGTCAGAAATAAAATCCTCTCTGATACGTTCAGAGAGGAAAATAAGTATGGAGAGAGGAGTAAAAATGAAAGAAGTTTTAAGGCTGGGGAAACTTCTAAAGGAGAGAGATTCCAACATATCTAATATGTACATTTAAAGCAAGTCCAAGGAACTCTCTCCGTTAATGTTTGAAAAGGTGTGTGCAGATGGAGGAGAAATGTATAAAGTACAGAGACGAGGTTGGTGGGCCCGCTCTAATGATAAAGATTATAAAATTTGGTGGCAAAATGACCAGCATGATCACTGTACGCGCTTTCTCGATTTGTATAGCATGCCACTGTCCGCGCTATCTTTTATTATATTGTCCAGCGTGTGTGGTCTACGTGCTTGCACGATGGATGCACGGCGTGAAAGTGATTTTCGTGCTTTATGAGAGGAGGAGGAGAATATTTGGCCTCTATAAGAGGTACAAAATTTATGAAATGTGTGTTACATACAAAAGAGAAATGGCTTAACGTCGATCGGTCTTACAGGGAGGGCCGACGACGAAAATTTAAATTTACAATAATAACTAAGCTCCCTGGTTGATCCTGCCAGTAGTCATATGCTTGTCTCAAAGATTAAGCCATGCATGTCTAAGTACATACCGAATTAAGGTGAAACCGCGAATGGCTCATTAAATCAGTTTTGGTTTCTTAGATCGTACAAAACATTACTTGGATAACTGTGGTAATTCTAGAGCTAATACATGCAAACCAGAATTCCACCCAGAGATGGGAGGAATGCTTTTATTAGATCAAAACCAATCGGTGGCGGACGGCTTGTCCGTTCGTCCATCGTCGGCTTTGGTGACTCTGAATAACTTTGTGCTGATCGTATGGTCATCTAGCACCGACGACGGAT
>NW_027478197.1:55000-57500 GCF_051020975.1 Osmia lignaria lignaria | reverse complement strand
GCTTTGGTTGTTTCTTTGCCATCCGTGTTGCGATAAAAAGATTTCTCCATTGTCCAAAAAGGACGGATCGAGATTCCTCTTTCGAGAGGGAGAGAGAGGTACTTGCGGGTAACCTGGAATCTACGAAACACGCACCGTGGTAAGATTCGTGCGTCCGCCTGATCGATGTGTGTTGTTTACGGACCGGCTGAGAAGCGACGATAGCGAGTCTTTGAAAAACTATGTGTCCATTAGTTAGACCGATCGTCGCCGGCCGTGTGTCTGTTCGAATCTCGCAACCCACGATTCAGCGACAGGACGCGCGCTCGCATTCCTTGTGTGCGTTCGTACTTTTCAAGGTTTTTAAATGTACTTTACGCCCGACCGTCGAGAGGAGCGTGCCACTGGGCGTTTCTCCGACGGTTTCCGTCCTTGGACGCGATCGTGTCGTCAACGATCGAACAAACAAACAAATACGTTGGCGACGCCCGAATTCGCTCTCCCGCACGCGCCGGGTGGGAGAGTGATGTGGGTATCGAATGTGATGCGTGTTAATAATGAAAATAACACTCTAAAGATCTAAAGAGTTTGAAATACAAAATTTTACGATTACCCTGAACGGTGGATCACTTGGCTCGTGGGTCGATGAAGAACGCAGCTAATTGCGCGTCAACGTGTGAACTGCAGGACACATGAACATCGACATTTCGAACGCACATTGCGGTCCACGGATACAATTCCTGGACCACGCCTGGCTGAGGGTCGTTTTCTTAACAAAAGACTGCTTGCGTTTGCTTCTCGAAAAAAGAGTAATTCATTTCTTTCTAAACATCTCGCCGTCGTTCAACGAAAGTAGAACGTTTCGGAGCGGGATTATCGAACGAAATTGAAAGAATGAATGAACGATAAACAAAGAAAGAGTCGCAACGTACGAGCGATAGTTGGGCAGTTCGTCGGCGTTTGTCGTGGAAACGATGTGACGAAAATCGCAACCGATACACTAAATGCAGGCCGTTAAAGGAGAGAAACAAATTTCGAAATATCTCTTCGAACTAGCGCAAGTGCGTCACGGCGCGCGAGTCGTTCGTTAAAATTTATAAACGACCGCCCGTGAAAGCACCGAGTTCTCGGAAGATAATCTATAAAGATTCTCCATCCTGCTGGAAGTTATCGGATCGGCGCGATTGTTCACTTGTAGAAATCCACGCTCCTGACGTTGCCAGAAACGATATTTACGAAAGGTGTGTCAAAAATAAACGAAAGAAGCTCTCCTATAAATTTAGAAAAAGCAAACGAGTGAAATGTTTGAGATGATAATTTGCTGAAATGCAAGCTCGAATAGCCCCAGGGTTTCGAATGATTCCCCGCGCTTTATACATCTCTCTGTTTACAAACGGTGTATAAATGAAAGATCGCTTCAGATGGGTCGTCGCTGTTTGACGCGCGATGCTGTTCCTTTTTTTTTGTCTGTCTGTGCGTTTAGCTTCGCTAAACAAGTTAAATGGTTAAAAAGCGTCGAAAAAGCGAATACACACGCGACAAGACAAATCTAACGAGTAAAGGAACGCTCCGCTCCAAGATAAAAATGGTTGTTTACAATCAATACAGCGTTTCGGTACCCCTGATCGTAGTCTGAAACTGTGTAACAAAAGAGAGGAAAGCGAATGGTGAAGGAACTTCGAAGCCTCCGTGGCGTGGCTAGAACTTGTGATAAAAGTATGTTTGCAGCAATTATGCATGCTCCCGTTAAAACAGCATTTCAATGTCTCGCATGGCTTAAAGCTCTAGGAGGCTTCAACATTTAGAATACATACGGACTACTTCGTTTGTTAAAGATAAGCGAAGACCGCGCGACCATCGCTCGGTCGTCCAGTCCTCGAAAGTTTTGTTGCGTTCCAAAGAAGAGACAAATGGGGTTTACCCTTGCGCTAAGGGGAGAAGAAGAGAAAAGCAGTTGTTAAATCTAAGAGGTGTGTGGAGTACATCGCGTGTTGGTTAAAATTGTTAAATGAAGTATACGCGAAATGTTCTCTCGCTCTTGCTTTTCCTCTTGCTTCCGTGGCGCTCGAAAAGAAGGGATGATAAATAAAGAAACCTATTCGAAATCTCTTGTGGAACAAAAAATAATACGGACGGACGTTAAAATTGAACCGAGACGAAATGGATCGTCTTGCGAGTTGTCTTCGCTTTGAAATTGTTAAAAATTGATAAAAGCAATACGACGAAGCTGCAGTCCGCAAAATGTTTGAAGCAAAAAGGAAATAACACGAAAATTATGGGAACGTCGTGTCTCAACTTTTTTTTCCCTCTTGTGCTCGTTTCATCGAACGATAAATACAAACATTTTGAAACGAGAGAGGAGGAAAAATTGAATATGCGAAAGGTTGATTCACGCACAGTTTCTCTACGTGTTTGCTTTTTTGCTTCTTTTCGTTTATTTTTTTTTTTTTTGCATCGAGCATCATTATTCACCTTTCGATGAAACCAAAGAAATTGACGACCTCAGAGTAGGCGAGATTAC
>NW_027478197.1:27500-30000 GCF_051020975.1 Osmia lignaria lignaria | reverse complement strand
TGCGTCCGCCTGATCGATGTGTGTTGTTTACGGACCGGCTGAGAAGCGACGATAGCGAGTCTTTGAAAAACTATGTGTCCATTAGTTAGACCGATCGTCGCCGGCCGTGTGTCTGTTCGAATCTCGCAACCCACGATTCAGCGACAGGACGCGCGCTCGCATTCCTTGTGTGCGTTCGTACTTTTCAAGGTTTTTAAATGTACTTTACGCCCGACCGTCGAGAGGAGCGTGCCACTGGGCGTTTCTCCGACGGTTTCCGTCCTTGGACGCGATCGTGTCGTCAACGATCGAACAAACAAACAAATACGTTGGCGACGCCCGAATTCGCTCTCCCGCACGCGCCGGGTGGGAGAGTGATGTGGGTATCGAATGTGATGCGTGTTAATAATGAAAATAACACTCTAAAGATCTAAAGAGTTTGAAATACAAAATTTTACGATTACCCTGAACGGTGGATCACTTGGCTCGTGGGTCGATGAAGAACGCAGCTAATTGCGCGTCAACGTGTGAACTGCAGGACACATGAACATCGACATTTCGAACGCACATTGCGGTCCACGGATACAATTCCTGGACCACGCCTGGCTGAGGGTCGTTTTCTTAACAAAAGACTGCTTGCGTTTGCTTCTCGAAAAAAGAGTAATTCATTTCTTTCTAAACATCTCGCCGTCGTTCAACGAAAGTAGAACGTTTCGGAGCGGGATTATCGAACGAAATTGAAAGAATGAATGAACGATAAACAAAGAAAGAGTCGCAACGTACGAGCGATAGTTGGGCAGTTCGTCGGCGTTTGTCGTGGAAACGATGTGACGAAAATCGCAACCGATACACTAAATGCAGGCCGTTAAAGGAGAGAAACAAATTTCGAAATATCTCTTCGAACTAGCGCAAGTGCGTCACGGCGCGCGAGTCGTTCGTTAAAATTTATAAACGACCGCCCGTGAAAGCACCGAGTTCTCGGAAGATAATCTATAAAGATTCTCCATCCTGCTGGAAGTTATCGGATCGGCGCGATTGTTCACTTGTAGAAATCCACGCTCCTGACGTTGCCAGAAACGATATTTACGAAAGGTGTGTCAAAAATAAACGAAAGAAGCTCTCCTATAAATTTAGAAAAAGCAAACGAGTGAAATGTTTGAGATGATAATTTGCTGAAATGCAAGCTCGAATAGCCCCAGGGTTTCGAATGATTCCCCGCGCTTTATACATCTCTCTGTTTACAAACGGTGTATAAATGAAAGATCGCTTCAGATGGGTCGTCGCTGTTTGACGCGCGATGCTGTTCCTTTTTTTTTGTCTGTCTGTGCGTTTAGCTTCGCTAAACAAGTTAAATGGTTAAAAAGCGTCGAAAAAGCGAATACACACGCGACAAGACAAATCTAACGAGTAAAGGAACGCTCCGCTCCAAGATAAAAATGGTTGTTTACAATCAATACAGCGTTTCGGTACCCCTGATCGTAGTCTGAAACTGTGTAACAAAAGAGAGGAAAGCGAATGGTGAAGGAACTTCGAAGCCTCCGTGGCGTGGCTAGAACTTGTGATAAAAGTATGTTTGCAGCAATTATGCATGCTCCCGTTAAAACAGCATTTCAATGTCTCGCATGGCTTAAAGCTCTAGGAGGCTTCAACATTTAGAATACATACGGACTACTTCGTTTGTTAAAGATAAGCGAAGACCGCGCGACCATCGCTCGGTCGTCCAGTCCTCGAAAGTTTTGTTGCGTTCCAAAGAAGAGACAAATGGGGTTTACCCTTGCGCTAAGGGGAGAAGAAGAGAAAAGCAGTTGTTAAATCTAAGAGGTGTGTGGAGTACATCGCGTGTTGGTTAAAATTGTTAAATGAAGTATACGCGAAATGTTCTCTCGCTCTTGCTTTTCCTCTTGCTTCCGTGGCGCTCGAAAAGAAGGGATGATAAATAAAGAAACCTATTCGAAATCTCTTGTGGAACAAAAAATAATACGGACGGACGTTAAAATTGAACCGAGACGAAATGGATCGTCTTGCGAGTTGTCTTCGCTTTGAAATTGTTAAAAATTGATAAAAGCAATACGACGAAGCTGCAGTCCGCAAAATGTTTGAAGCAAAAAGGAAATAACACGAAAATTATGGGAACGTCGTGTCTCAACTTTTTTTTCCCTCTTGTGCTCGTTTCATCGAACGATAAATACAAACATTTTGAAACGAGAGAGGAGGAAAAATTGAATATGCGAAAGGTTGATTCACGCACAGTTTCTCTACGTGTTTGCTTTTTTGCTTCTTTTCGTTTATTTTTTTTTTTTTTGCATCGAGCATCATTATTCACCTTTCGATGAAACCAAAGAAATTGACGACCTCAGAGTAGGCGAGATTACCCGCTGAATTTAAGCATATTATTAAGCGGAGGAAAAGAAACTAACTAGGATTTCCTTAGTAGCGGCGAGCGAACAGGAATGAGCCCAGCACTGAATCCCGCGGTACCGCCGCTGGGAAATGTAGTGTTCAGGAGGATCCGTTTATCCCG
>NW_027478197.1:20000-25000 GCF_051020975.1 Osmia lignaria lignaria | reverse complement strand
GCATTGCGATGGCCCTCACGGGTGATGACGCAATGTGATTTCTGCCCAGTGCTCTGAATGTCAACGTGAAGAAATTCAAAAAAGCGCGGGTAAACGGCGGGAGTAACTACGACTCTCTTAATGGCCGCTTGACGTGTTGTCTATCGCTCCGCAATTAAGCTGAAGTTTTAGAGGTATAAACTGTAAATTATTTGGAAAATATGGTGTCAATATGAAGAACAATGGATTATGTGCAGAGTGAGATAAGAATCTTTACTAAACAGATGAAGTAATGAATAGAAATAACAAAATAATGGTGTCAGTGATTGTGAAAGCACGTGTTGCCGAGTGAAAATACTAAGTGATTTCGAACAGACGATTAACACTAGACTGGTTATAGATCTGTATATTATCGTGTTCGTGAATTTTTTCTGAGTTGTTTGATATATATATTGTCGTGTTTGATTAAATATTAAGTGAGTAATAAAGACTTTAATATTTACTAAAGCACGTGCTCGGATCGACGCCATATTGCGGAAGACGCCAGGGCCGTCTTCAAAAAAGTACCATTGTGGGGCCCGCTTAGTGCCGGGCCAATAGGGCGGTGAAGGGGCCCTAGAAATTTTTGAAAATTTGATTGCGATTTTTCTCGAACATTTTAGTATTTTTCCAAGAAAGGCTCCATTGAGTACATCACGTTGGTATAGTTTTTATATTAATATATTTTAGGAAATACGAGAAACTTTAACGCAAATGTGTGAGGTGTGCTAGGGATAATTACCTGCAGATCGTGAAAGTACAGACGCCAGGGCCGTCTTCAAAAAAGTACCATTGTGGGGCCTGCTTAGTGCCGGGCCAATAGGGCGATAAAAGGGCCCTAGAAAATTTTTGAAAATTTGATTGCGATTTTCCTCGAACATTGTAGTATTTTTCCAAGAAACGATCCGTTGAGGACAACAAGTTGGTATAGTTTTCATTTTAATTTATTTAGGGAAATACGAGAAATTTTAACGCCAAATTGTAAGGCGAGCTGAGAATAATTTCCTGCGGATATCAAGTTCTGGTGGCTCTTTAGTTTCGAAGATATCCAATTAATGGCGCCACCCTTAACCGGGTGTCCTGAAAAGAAGGATAAGAGAACTGAATAAGGTGAGAATTAATACCTACCTGTCAAGATGCCTCGGGCTGAATCAATGCATACTCCCACAAACAATAAAAAGAGAAGAGTACAGTCCTCACCGGATTTGTCCATCTCGGGCAATGTTGAAGAGAATATTCTGGATCCTGAAAAAGTAGAATTTGAGATACCATTAGACCTGGAAAGTTTAAATAAATTTGAAGAGGAAATAAAAGGGCATCTGTATGATCTTGAAATGTCGCTCCCGCCAAAGGAAATAAAAAATAGGACTCAAGCGATTAATAGTGCCATAGCGTATCTACAGAAGGCATATAGCACAGTAGCAAATGCATATATTCGGGTAGCATCCAGATGGAAGGAATTTGAAGCTGTAAGAGAAAACTTCTTTGATAATTTGAAAGAGGAGGAGAAGAAGAAAAGCAATATGATGACTAAAGAAGAGATGAATGAAAAAATGGCAGAGATGAAGAATAGTATTATTAAAGACGTAAAGGAGGTTGTCAAAACAGAGATACAGATTTCGGTTAAGCAGCAAATGGCGGAGATGACAGCTAACACTGGATTAATGAATGAAACCCTGAAGAGTAATATTAAGGACACTCTATGCTGCGAGGTAAATCAGGCGGTTACTAAGGTCAAAGAGGTGGTACAAGCAACGATTGAACGTCCATCACACTCCTATGCTAATGCTGCAAAGAAAGGAATATCATTGAAAACAAGAAGTGGAACAGAACATGTAATCTCTAGCGAGAATATTGAGTTTGTAATCGTACCTACGAGGAATAACCCAAATAAGTATAAATCGGCAACCGAGATTAAGAAAATACTAAAGGATAGAATTAATCCATATAATTATGATCTCAGGGTAAATCATTTGATCACATTTAATACACTCACGGTTAAAATAATTGCCAAAACGGTTGATCTAGAGAAATTACGAAACTCTCTGGAATTAAAGGAGATTGGTCTGGAGATAAAAGAGAAAAGTAAGCTGAGGCCCAGAATGTTGATTAGGGACTTTCCTATTGATATTCCGTTTGATAAAGCGCTGAGTGTAATTTCAAAAGCAACAGGATATGATCAGAAAACGACGGAATTAAGATTGATTACAGAATTCAACAACAGAGACAAGAGACATAAGAATGTTATTATTGAGGTTTCACCACAAGCGAGGCAAAAGCTATTGATGCATGGCAGATTATACCTACAATATGAATCATGTAGGGTGGAGGATTATCTCAAAGTATTGCAATGTTTCAAATGCTTGAAATTTAACCATCTGGCGAAAAACTGTACAGCCACGGTAGAGACATGTGGACACTGTGGGGAGGAGCATAACTCCAGAGACTGTAAACAAAAGGAGAAGCTTAAATGTGCCAATTGTGAAAGACATGGACTTGTAGATTCCAAACACTCTGCATTTAATAATCAGGTATGTCAAATTCAAAAGAGAAAGAAAGAAGACCTAATGCGGAGCGTTGACTTTGAGTCGCTATGAATGAGGGTCGTAGTGAAACAAGGGATGATGAAGGAGGGAGTGGCATCCCGCCGGTGCCTGCAAGGGTCCTTCATCAAGCTATCCCACCTCAAACCGGCCGCAAACAAACATCTTGCGATATACAATTAAATTGCTATAATGCTCCCATGGGAGCATCTCCCACTGGTAAATCAAATGAAACAAATAATATTAGCAATGATGGTATCACAGTGCCATCATCCAGTGGATCTACACTTCTCTTAAATCTACATGAGATAGGTGACTCAAACCTAATAAGTCAAGAAGCGCTGATGTTCTGCTGTAATTATTGTAATAAGAGTTTTAATTCATTTCGAGGTCTGGGTGTTCATAAGTCGTCTGCGCATAAGGATATAGTGAACGAGAATATACAGGTGAACAGAAAGAAGCCGAGATGGAATTCTGAAGACCTGCGGAGGATTGCGGTTGCGGAGAAAACAGCTCCTGCTAATGCGAAAAAGAATATTAATGAATACTTACATAAGAAGGTAAAACTGTTTCCTCCGAGATCTTCTGAAGCGATAAAATCATTGCGTAAAACAGCTAAATACAAACAGATGCTTCAATCTGGAGCGGTATTTCTGCAAAATGAAGAGAATACTGAATTAAATATAGGGAATGATGGGCAACAACAAGAACAAGAGCGAGAGAGTACTTACCATCAGGAACACCAACCAGCACCTTCGTCAGACGAACCTAGAAATGAAGAAAATACTTACCTAATACCAACTGAAGACCAAAGCCAATCCCAAAACCTGCAAAGAAATGAAAGAATTAATAATACTTACCTTAACAGGAGCATGCAATGCACGGATTCATGGCAATCAGATGCATTAAGATATTTAAGATCGACCGAATGTGAAGATAAAGCAAAATATATTCTTGGTTTTGCGGTTGAAAATGTACGACAAGGACGCGATCCGGTGGTGAACTTAACGCGTTGGTTTAAGGAGAACTTCGGCATACCTGGAAAACCTGAAAGAAATAGAGAGATAGTAAATAATAACACGCGGGATATTTCAAATAAAAAAAAGAAGGAAATGGAATATGCAAAAATACAGAAGCTATGGAGAAAGAATACAACGAAAGCGGCTAATCTTATTCTAGATGGCGACAAGCAGTGCAGTAACCAGTTATCACTAAGTGAACTTATAAAATATTGGAAACCTATATTAGAGACAATGAGTAAGAGTACTAAGAGAAATCAAGACACTGGAAATGATGAGATCAGCAATCCTAGTATTCAGCCAATAACAATATATGAAATTAAGAAGTTTCAGCCGAAAATAGATACGGCTTGTGGCGCTGATGGTCTCCGGGCAGCAGACTGGATTAAGAAGGTACCTAACAAGATAAAAGAAATAATTATGAATATAATTTTATTTTCAGGAAAGATTCCCACGGAGTGGTCGAGAGCTCGCACAATCTTAATTCCCAAGGGCGACGATGGCCGTGACCCAACGAACTATCGGCCTCTATCAATAGCCTCAATTATTGTTAGGCACTATCATAAGGTCCTAGCAAATAGACTATATGATCTCTTGAAACCAGACAATAGGCAACGCGGATTCATAAGAGCTGATGGAATTGCAGAGATTACCTATATTTTAACAGGTATACTAGATGATTCCTGGAAGAAGAAGAAACAAATACACCTAGCGTTCTTAGATATAAAGAAGGCATTTGACTCAGTATCCCATGGGTCTATAATTGAGGTATTAAAGAAAAAAAAAATTCCTACTAAATTAATACAATATATTGAAGACATATATAAAACAGCGGAGATACAAATAGAGAAAGACGGCGAAACATCGGAATTGATTAACCCAAGGCAGGGTGTAAGACAGGGAGACCCCCTGTCATCGTTAATATTTAATGCGGTCATGGACGAGATTATAGATTGCATCCCTGATGAAATAGGCTACAGTATAATGAATCTAATAGTCAATGCCCTCGCTTTTGCAGATGATCTGATACTGATAGCGGAAACGAAAGAAGGCCTACAAGAAATAATCGACAAAATAACAACGGAAATGAACAAGCATGGATTGCAATTAGCGCCTAATAAATCTAAATGTCTATCATTAATACCATCAGGCAAAGAGAAAAAAATTAAAATAATGGAAGAACAATTATTTACTGTATGTAATGAGAAAATCCCACAAATAAAAGTATTAGACGAGTGGAAACACTTGGGAATTGCATACACACCAAGAGGACCGGTAAAGCAAAAACCTGAAATAGAAGAATTCTTGATTAGAATCACGAAAGCTCCATTAAAACCACAACAACGAATGGTAATATTGAGAACATACTTAATCCCGAGATTGTTACATACACTGATTCTAGGAAGAGTAAATTACGGTA
>NW_027478197.1:12500-15000 GCF_051020975.1 Osmia lignaria lignaria | reverse complement strand
CGATCCACGGTACAGAATGCAAAAATATGATTGTTAAAATTTTCGACTAATCGGTTCTAAGAGGCGAAGCAATACGCCGCTGGGACTTTGAAATATTTCGGAGCGCACCTAAAGTTCGTTATTTTGGCTAAACGGAGCGAAAATCTGCATTTATACCATCACGGACGTTAGTTTAATAGCGTTTAACGATCGATCCACGGTACAGAATGCAAAAATATGATTGTTAAAATTTTCGACTAATCGGTTCTAAGAGGCGAAGCAATACGCCGCTGGGACTTTGAAATATTTCGGAGCGCACCTAAAGTTCGTTATTTTGGCTAAACGGAGCGAAAATCTGCATTTATACCATCACGGACGTTAGTTTAATAGCGTTTAACGATCGATCCACGGTACAGAATGCAAAAATATGATTGTTAAAATTTTCGACTAATCGGTTCTAAGAGGCGAAGCAATACGCCGCTGGGACTTTGAAATATTTCGGAGCGCACCTAAAGTTCGTTATTTTGGCTAAACGGAGCGAAAATCTGCATTTATACCATCACGGACGTTAGTTTAATAGCGTTTAACGATCGATCCACGGTACAGAATGCAAAAATATGATTGTTAAAATTTTCGACTAATCGGTTCTAAGAGGCGAAGCAATACGCCGCTGGGACTTTGAAATATTTCGGAGCGCACCTAAAGTTCGTTATTTTGGCTAAACGGAGCGAAAATCTGCATTTATACCATCACGGACGTTAGTTTAATAGCGTTTAACGATGGATCCACGGTACAGAATGCAAAAATATGATTGTTAAAATTTTCGACTAATCGGTTCTAAGAGGCGAAGCAATACGCCGCTGGGACTTTGAAATATTTCGGAGCGCACCTAAAGTTCGTTATTTTGGCTAAACGGAGCGAAAATCTGCATTTATACCATCACGGACGCTAGTTTAATAGCGTTTAACGATCGATCCACGGTACAGAATGCAAAAATATGATTGTTAAAGTTTTCGACTAATCGGTTCTAAGAGGCGAAGCAATACGCCGCTGGGACTTTGAAATATTTCGGAGCGCACCTAAAGTTCGTTATTTTGGCTAAACGGAGCGAAAATCTGCATTTATACCATCACGGACGTTAGTTTAATAGCGTTTAACGATGGATCCACGGTACAGAATGCAAAAATATGATTGTTAAAATTTTCGACTTATCGGTTCTGGATCACTGAAAAATCAAAAAAAATTATTAATTTTGATTAATTAAATTACATATGTAGTTTTATATTGTTATAGTCTCGTATTTGTTAATGTTTTGTCGTAAGAAAATGCAAAAATATCGTTTTAATGTTTTCGTCTCATCGGTTCTGGATCGCTGAAAAATCAAAAAAAAATATTAATTTTGATTAATTAAATTACAAATGGAGTTTTATATTGCTATAGTCGCTTATTTGTTAATGTTTTACCGTAAGAAAATGCAAAAATATCGTTTTAATATTTTCATCTCATCGGTTCTGGGCGGTTTTAAAATTTTTTAAAATATTAATTAAACCCATGATTTACATGAGAATGTGAATTTATTATGTCCTGCATGTTAATTTATTAATTTTCATGTATAGAACGTTATAAAATGAAAGGATATGTTCGACGATATTTTCAGTCTAAGTTTTACCGTGCCGGCGGGATGGTACGCTCTCACGGCGGTTTGCACAGGCATACGCCTGGGCGTAAGCCCATGCGTCGCCGACCTAGCGGCCGGCCGTTCGGTATTTATAGGAAGGCACTTTCGGTTCGCTCGGACCGGTCGGGAGTAGCGTCGAGCGTGTGGCTCTTTTATGACTTCGGTTGAAAAGCAGTCTACCGCTCCTCGAGAATATACTTTCTCGACTATTCTCGTTCCGGTTTTCCGTTGCGGATTATTATTAATCTCCACACAGCATTACCACGGGTCGGTGTCTAAGACCGAATGGCCCATATGTGGTGAGCCTTGTAATATAAGGCTGGTGACCTGTATGCACTTATAAATGTTGCATACTTGTACAAACTGAGCATCAACTGTCTGTAACCAAAATTTGTTAAAACTGAAAAAGTTATAAGATTGTATAAAATTTTTGAACCAAGAAAGTAGTGTTAGACGAAAATTCGTTCTATCACTTTTAGAAGGGAGACTGTTTGGAAATATTTAAAGTATAAAATACACAAAAGTCCACTGAATTATGAACAAAATTACGTCCCTGAATTTAAGAAAAGTCAAGAGGTGTCAGAAATAAAATCCTCTCTGATACGTTCAGAGAGGAAAATAAGTATGGAGAGAGGAGTAAAAATGAAAGAAGTTTTAAGGCTGGGGAAACTTCTAAAGGAGAGAGATTCCAACATATCTAATATGTACATTTAAAGCAAGTCCAAGGAACTCTCTCCGTTAATGTTTGAAAAGGTGTGTGCAGATGGAGGAGAAATGTATAAAGTACAGAGACGAGGTTGGTGGGCCCGCTCTAATGATAAAGATTATAAAATTTGGTGGCAA
>NW_027478197.1:7500-10000 GCF_051020975.1 Osmia lignaria lignaria | reverse complement strand
GACCAACGGCGCCAAAGAGCACGACGCCGGACCATTTCTCTCTGGCTGATGTGAATGGAAGTAAAAGACGCTTGCGTGAGGTCTCTCGACCTTTATCTCTCTAACTTATACTTATGGGTCGTCGTCTACTTGATCGGGTACAAACAAGTCGTAAGAAACAAACAAACAAACCACAAAAATACAAGTCGTAAAAAAACAAACTTCTGTTGGTTAACCTACAATATGAAGGATCGAAATGAAAGAAGGATCATATTATTACAAACCGAAAGTGAAGGATCATTAAAATTGAAATACAATATATATAAATATATAAATGTACCCGTCGTTGCGACACCCTAGTTAAATGGAAAGATATAAAAAAGAGAGAAAAGGAATACAGATGACCCGCCGTCTGATCTTTGCTAAATGATCTGGCATCACCGGAGTTTTTTTGGTCCGTGTTGCGTTCGCTCTATTCGAAATGAAACTCGCGGAGGCGAAGAATTGTTAAAAGTTTACGAAGCGTCTAGGAGTGGTTAAAACTGAGAGAGTTGAAACTACGATGTATTAGAACGAGCAACCGTCGAAACTTTGTTTTCGCGACGTTCTTTTCGTCGCTCTCGTCCCCACGCTCCTACGCTTTGGTTGTTTCTTTGCCATCCGTGTTGCGATAAAAAGATTTCTCCATTGTCCAAAAAGGACGGATCGAGATTCCTCTTTCGAGAGGGAGAGAGAGGTACTTGCGGGTAACCTGGAATCTACGAAACACGCACCGTGGTAAGATTCGTGCGTCCGCCTGATCGATGTGTGTTGTTTACGGACCGGCTGAGAAGCGACGATAGCGAGTCTTTGAAAAACTATGTGTCCATTAGTTAGACCGATCGTCGCCGGCCGTGTGTCTGTTCGAATCTCGCAACCCACGATTCAGCGACAGGACGCGCGCTCGCATTCCTTGTGTGCGTTCGTACTTTTCAAGGTTTTTAAATGTACTTTACGCCCGACCGTCGAGAGGAGCGTGCCACTGGGCGTTTCTCCGACGGTTTCCGTCCTTGGACGCGATCGTGTCGTCAACGATCGAACAAACAAACAAATACGTTGGCGACGCCCGAATTCGCTCTCCCGCACGCGCCGGGTGGGAGAGTGATGTGGGTATCGAATGTGATGCGTGTTAATAATGAAAATAACACTCTAAAGATCTAAAGAGTTTGAAATACAAAATTTTACGATTACCCTGAACGGTGGATCACTTGGCTCGTGGGTCGATGAAGAACGCAGCTAATTGCGCGTCAACGTGTGAACTGCAGGACACATGAACATCGACATTTCGAACGCACATTGCGGTCCACGGATACAATTCCTGGACCACGCCTGGCTGAGGGTCGTTTTCTTAACAAAAGACTGCTTGCGTTTGCTTCTCGAAAAAAGAGTAATTCATTTCTTTCTAAACATCTCGCCGTCGTTCAACGAAAGTAGAACGTTTCGGAGCGGGATTATCGAACGAAATTGAAAGAATGAATGAACGATAAACAAAGAAAGAGTCGCAACGTACGAGCGATAGTTGGGCAGTTCGTCGGCGTTTGTCGTGGAAACGATGTGACGAAAATCGCAACCGATACACTAAATGCAGGCCGTTAAAGGAGAGAAACAAATTTCGAAATATCTCTTCGAACTAGCGCAAGTGCGTCACGGCGCGCGAGTCGTTCGTTAAAATTTATAAACGACCGCCCGTGAAAGCACCGAGTTCTCGGAAGATAATCTATAAAGATTCTCCATCCTGCTGGAAGTTATCGGATCGGCGCGATTGTTCACTTGTAGAAATCCACGCTCCTGACGTTGCCAGAAACGATATTTACGAAAGGTGTGTCAAAAATAAACGAAAGAAGCTCTCCTATAAATTTAGAAAAAGCAAACGAGTGAAATGTTTGAGATGATAATTTGCTGAAATGCAAGCTCGAATAGCCCCAGGGTTTCGAATGATTCCCCGCGCTTTATACATCTCTCTGTTTACAAACGGTGTATAAATGAAAGATCGCTTCAGATGGGTCGTCGCTGTTTGACGCGCGATGCTGTTCCTTTTTTTTTGTCTGTCTGTGCGTTTAGCTTCGCTAAACAAGTTAAATGGTTAAAAAGCGTCGAAAAAGCGAATACACACGCGACAAGACAAATCTAACGAGTAAAGGAACGCTCCGCTCCAAGATAAAAATGGTTGTTTACAATCAATACAGCGTTTCGGTACCCCTGATCGTAGTCTGAAACTGTGTAACAAAAGAGAGGAAAGCGAATGGTGAAGGAACTTCGAAGCCTCCGTGGCGTGGCTAGAACTTGTGATAAAAGTATGTTTGCAGCAATTATGCATGCTCCCGTTAAAACAGCATTTCAATGTCTCGCATGGCTTAAAGCTCTAGGAGGCTTCAACATTTAGAATACATACGGACTACTTCGTTTGTTAAAGATAAGCGAAGACCGCGCGACCATCGCTCGGTCGTCCAGTCCTCGAAAGTTTTGTTGCGTTCCAAAGAAG
>NW_027478197.1:0-5000 GCF_051020975.1 Osmia lignaria lignaria | reverse complement strand
TCCTATGTAAATGAGGTGTCCTAAAGCTCTCAGTTAAAAAGCAACAACAAAACTGTTAAATATGGCTAAATCGAATTTATAAGAAGTAGTTGCAGAGATGCACACCCATTGGGCGAAAGGGAATCCGGTTCCTATTCCGGAACCCGGCAGCGGAACCGCATACCATTCGGGCCCTCGTAAGAGTGTTCGTCGGGGTAACCCAAAATGACCTGGAGACGCCGTCGGGAGATCTGGGAAGAGTTTTCTTTTCTGTATAAGCGTTCGAGTTCCCTGGAAACCTCTAGCAGGGAGATAGGGTTTGGAACGCGAAGAGCACCGCAGTTGCGGCGGTGTCTGGATCTTCCCCTCGGACCTTGAAAATCCAGGAGAGGGCCACGTGGAGGTGTCGCGCCGGTTCGTACCCATATCCGCAGCAGGTCTCCAAGGTGAAGAGCCTCTAGTCGATAGATTAATGTAGGTAAGGGAAGTCGGCAAATTGGATCCGTAACTTCGGAATAAGGATTGGCTCTGAGGAGCGGGGCGTGTCGGGCTTGGTCGGGAAGCGGGTCTGGCTGACGTGCCGGGCCTGGGCGAGGTGAACGGTTGGCGACTTCGGTCGCGTCCCGGGATCCGAGCTCGGTCCCGTGCCTTGGCCTCCCGCGGATCTTCCTTGCTGCGAGGCTTCCGTGGCGGTTAACGCCGTCGTGGTCGCTTCTTCGGCCGCCATTCAACGCTTAGCTCAGAACTGGCACGGACTAGGGGAATCCGACTGTCTAATTAAAACAAAGCATTGCGATGGCCATCACGGGTGATGACGCAATGTGATTTCTGCCCAGTGCTCTGAATGTCAACGTGAAGAAATTCAAAAAAGCGCGGGTAAACGGCGGGAGTAACTATGACTCTCTTAAGGGACTTCCTCGTCGCTCACACGGTGCCTTCCCTCCGGCTCAGCCGCCCAGTTGTCGCCAACTGGACGTTGCCCAGCTCCCACCTCGTGGAGGTGCGGAGGGATCGGGAGCCACCTTACATCGTGTGGCACCGTGGGGGCGACGAGATTGCTCTTGAGAGTTATAGTTACAGGGACGGTGAAGCGTAATACAGGCCTTTGGCCCTTCAGCCTCTCCCGTCCAAGTCGCACGTCCTACCTCCTCGTGGTACCTGCCGGTAACATGGCCACGATTCGCAGAGGACTGGTTGCGCAAGCTCTGCGAACCGTGGCCATGGCTAAACGGAGTGCGGCGGCCGCTGTCCTATGTAAAGGTAGCGGTACTGCAGGTATCTATGATGCCTTGCACAGCGAGCATAATATCGCTCGGAATTAACGTGGTGGATAACTAAATAAAACCTCGGGCTATGCGGCCCCATATGGCTAACAACCGTTTTGTCCAAAAACCAGTTTAGCTGCACAGTACATCTAGTGTCGGCCAAAAAGTGAGACAGTTGCCTCACTATATTACAATGGGCTGGGTGCCCCTATACACCCACAACATCCCCTTGCGGGAATATCAACCATGATGCAGTCTGGAGATAATGAAGCCTCGGAGGCAGGCGGTACTATGGTCCCTGAGGTGCCGCCTGCTGCGGAGTTAATCGCAAACGAGCTAGGGGAAGCCGGCGACGTGACTGTTGTTCCTGGCACGTCGCAGACCGTGGACCGCTCCACAAATTGGCAAGGGAACTTAAGGCAAAATCCTACTCGCAATACCAAGTTGCTTGAGCGTGTTGATCTGACGATACGAGTGTCCGAGTCAGAAACGTTGTTATGCCCAGAATGTAATAATGAAGGCCATCATATCTCCTTTGTCAAACCAAAACAACTAGCAGATCACTGCGACACTGCCCACCCACATTTAAGGACCCAATGGGAATGTTCTGCATGCAAGAAAAGATTTATGAAAGTGCACGGTCTATTAATACATAAGCATAGGTGCAAAGGACCACAAGAAAAGGCAATCTTGCCCTTTAGATGTGAGCAGTGTCCCCTTACATTTGGCAGTCAATCAGGGCTAGCCCAACATGAGAGACATGAGCATCCCTCTCTGCGTAACCTAAAAAGAACTCAGGCAGCCACAAGGCCCGCTAGGGAACGTGTAAACTATGCGCAAGTCTGGTCGGACGAAGAAACTAAAACACTAATAGAGTTGGAAGAAGAATTCAGTAAAGACCCAAGTATAAAACAAATAAATAGAAAGATAGCTGAATTCCTACCCGGCAAGACCGCTAAACAAATCTCTGATAAAAGGCGCCACTTAAAAATCGTAAAAGATAGAGGTGATAACGATGAGGATGATGCGATGACTGAATTAGATGAAATAACAACAGATGAAATTGCCGGGCAAATCATTACAAATACACCTGAAGGCTCTAGCTTAGATATAAACAGTCAGGCGGCAACAGATCTAACATATAAAGATAAGCTCACACAGGCTATAAATGATACTGAATTCCCCGATGATTGGATACAAATTATGAATGAAATAAAAACTTGCGCTGAAGCCCCTGATACACAGGCGGAAAATATTAACAACATAGTAGGAAAAATAACGTCCAAGTTATTGGCACAGCCAAAGGAAAAAACTAAATCAAATAAGCGCAATAACAAAAGAGAAACTCAGACAATAAACCAAAATAAACGTAATAATAAACATCGGAAAGGGCATAAAGCCCAACGTAGACAGTTCGAATTTGCTAGATGCCAAGAATTGTATACAAAATGCCCAAAACGTTTAGCTGATATGGTCACTAGTAATGACCTATCATTATTTGATGCCGCTAAACTGCCGCCCAAAGCAGACGTCGAAAGACTTTATGGAGACCTATGGAATCAGCCAGGTCCTGACGTCTCTTTTGCAGGCCAGGATGAACCTCTAATTAACGCCAGTATTATATTCGCTCCAATAACGGCTGAAGAAATCGCTAAAAAGACCAATAAAATCGCCAGTACTTCCGCCCCTGGTCTAGATAAAATAAAAAGATACCACTTAAATCACAAAGATATTAAAACAGTCCTTGCAGCGTACTATAATCTCCTTCTTTTAAAAGAATATTATCCGATAAGCTGGCGAAGTAATCGGACTGTTCTTATACCTAAGCCTGGTAGAGATAAAAGAGATGTGAAAAATTGGAGACCATTGACCATTGGCTCTATGTTGACCAGGATCTTATCGAGTATACTAGATACCCGCCTTAGAGCTGTCATCCAACAACATCCACGACAAAAAGGTTTTGTCCCAACAAATGGATGCTATGCTAATGTTACTGCCCTAAACGCGGCAATTGAAGCAGCCAAAATAAACGGGGGTGTTTGTATGGTGGCTGACATTGAAAAGGCCTTTGATACCATACCACACGCAGCACTTAGATCGGCCCTGCAACGGAAAGGTATACCAAATTCTGTGTCTCGATTTATTGTGGATATGCAAACCAATTGCACCACTATAATTAAAACGCGAGACGGTGACACAGCAATTGAAATTCGTAGAGGAGTTAAACAGGGTGATCCGCTGTCCCCACTTCTTTTCAATCTTTGTATAGAGTCACTTTTGGAAACCCTTAACAACACTACAGAAGGGATTCAAATCGGAGAGAATAAAATATCAGCTCTCGCGTTTGCGGACGACCTTGTAACACTAGCAGCCAATAAAGATTCTGGACAGCAGCAATTGAAGATCATATACAACTTTTTAAATAAACTTGGGATGAGGCTATCTATTAACAAATGCACAGCATTTGAGATAGTCTCTGGTAATAAAACGTGGTATATGAGAGACCCAAAACTTCAACTAGGAAGGGAGAAAATAAAAGCGGTAACCCCCGATGAAACTTTTACCTATTTGGGCACGATAATTAGCCCATGGCGAGGTTTAATCGATGGGTTTGAACACCAGGCATTTGAGGACATGATAAAAAGAGTGCGCCGTTTGCCACTCAGACCGCTTCAAAAGATTGATTTGCTAAAAACGTATTTATTTCCGCGATATATGTATTCTCTCATAACTAAACCACCGAGTATAGGCACCCTTAAATTAATTGACACAACAATACGAACGCAAATTAAGGAAATCTTGCATATTAGTCAATCAGTAACGACAAACTTCATTTACGCACCAATGAAGTCGGGTGGCCTTGGCATACAAGAGGTGCAAAAACAGGTACTAATAGCAGCACTTAGAAATGGACTTAAGGTAATAACAAATACAGATCCAGTTATGAAAGAGGTAATGCAGCGGGAATCTATTGAAAACCGTTTAAAAAAGTATGCTACAACCCTAAGGCTTAATTGGCCGGTGAGTCTAGTTGAATTGGATCAATATAAAGACCGGCTTAAAAAATCAAGAATATATGATTGGGCTAACGACCCAGCACAAGGTCAAGGTGTGCTATACTTCCGTGATGACCCTATTAGTAATATATGGCTGAGACAAAAAGATATGCTGATTCCATCCCGCATTGCTGACGCCATAAGACTACGAACAAATACTGCAGGGAACCGAACTACATTAAGTCGCTTTACGGCCGATATGGATACCATGTGCCGCCGTTGTAATGAAGGCAGAGAGACACTTGGTCACATATTGGGACAATGTATTACTACTAAAGATGCGCGTATACACAGGCACAATGAAATAAAAGATCTTATAAAGGAACAGATGAGTACTAAATATGAAGTACTTGATGAGCCAACGATCAATCACTCAGGGAACTTGTATAAGCCCGATCTCGTCATTAATCTGAATGAGGTTGGTGCAGCCGTGCTCGATATAACTGTCCGGTACGAAAAAGGTGAATCCCTGAGAGAGGCTCATGATGAAAAGGTTGAAAAATATGCACCACTATTGCCAAAAATTAGACAAATGTTGAATCGACAATATGCGAGGGTGATACCAATCGTTGTAGGATCTCGCGGAGCATTACCCACAACAACAAAAAATGAGCTTCGATTACTTGGTATACCGCAAAAAGACTTGGTGACCATATCAATGATCGCCTTGCGGAGTTCTATTGAAATATATAATAAGTTT
>NW_027478196.1:140000-142500 GCF_051020975.1 Osmia lignaria lignaria | reverse complement strand
CGATAGCGAGTCTTTGAAAAACTATGTGTCCATTAGTTAGACCGATCGTCGCCGGCCGTGTGTCTGTTCGAATCTCGCAACCCACGATTCAGCGACAGGACGCGCGCTCGCATTCCTTGTGTGCGTTCGTACTTTTCAAGGTTTTTAAATGTACTTTACGCCCGACCGTCGAGAGGAGCGTGCCACTGGGCGTTTCTCCGACGGTTTCCGTCCTTGGACGCGATCGTGTCGTCAACGATCGAACAAACAAACAAATACGTTGGCGACGCCCGAATTCGCTCTCCCGCACGCGCCGGGTGGGAGAGTGATGTGGGTATCGAATGTGATGCGTGTTAATAATGAAAATAACACTCTAAAGATCTAAAGAGTTTGAAATACAAAATTTTACGATTACCCTGAACGGTGGATCACTTGGCTCGTGGGTCGATGAAGAACGCAGCTAATTGCGCGTCAACGTGTGAACTGCAGGACACATGAACATCGACATTTCGAACGCACATTGCGGTCCACGGATACAATTCCTGGACCACGCCTGGCTGAGGGTCGTTTTCTTAACAAAAGACTGCTTGCGTTTGCTTCTCGAAAAAAGAGTAATTCATTTCTTTCTAAACATCTCGCCGTCGTTCAACGAAAGTAGAACGTTTCGGAGCGGGATTATCGAACGAAATTGAAAGAATGAATGAACGATAAACAAAGAAAGAGTCGCAACGTACGAGCGATAGTTGGGCAGTTCGTCGGCGTTTGTCGTGGAAACGATGTGACGAAAATCGCAACCGATACACTAAATGCAGGCCGTTAAAGGAGAGAAACAAATTTCGAAATATCTCTTCGAACTAGCGCAAGTGCGTCACGGCGCGCGAGTCGTTCGTTAAAATTTATAAACGACCGCCCGTGAAAGCACCGAGTTCTCGGAAGATAATCTATAAAGATTCTCCATCCTGCTGGAAGTTATCGGATCGGCGCGATTGTTCACTTGTAGAAATCCACGCTCCCGACGTTGCCAGAAACGATATTTACGAAAGGTGTGTCAAAAATAAACGAAAGAAGCTCTCCTATAAATTTAGAAAAAGCAAACGAGTGAAATGTTTGAGATGATAATTTGCTGAAATGCAAGCTCGAATAGCCCCAGGGTTTCGAATGATTCCCCGCGCTTTATACATCTCTCTGTTTACAAACGGTGTATAAATGAAAGATCGCTTCAGATGGGTCGTCGCTGTTTGACGCGCGATGCTGTTCCTTTTTTTTTGTCTGTCTGTGCGTTTAGCTTCGCTAAACAAGTTAAATGGTTAAAAAGCGTCGAAAAAGCGAATACACACGCGACAAGACAAATCTAACGAGTAAAGGAACGCTCCGCTCCAAGATAAAAATGGTTGTTTACAATCAATACAGCGTTTCGGTACCCCTGATCGTAGTCTGAAACTGTGTAACAAAAGAGAGGAAAGCGAATGGTGAAGGAACTTCGAAGCCTCCGTGGCGTGGCTAGAACTTGTGATAAAAGTATGTTTGCAGCAATTATGCATGCTCCCGTTAAAACAGCATTTCAATGTCTCGCATGGCTTAAAGCTCTAGGAGGCTTCAACATTTAGAATACATACGGACTACTTCGTTTGTTAAAGATAAGCGAAGACCGCGCGACCATCGCTCGGTCGTCCAGTCCTCGAAAGTTTTGTTGCGTTCCAAAGAAGAGACAAATGGGGTTTACCCTTGCGCTAAGGGGAGAAGAAGAGAAAAGCAGTTGTTAAATCTAAGAGGTGTGTGGAGTACATCGCGTGTTGGTTAAAATTGTTAAATGAAGTATACGCGAAATGTTCTCTCGCTCTTGCTTTTCCTCTTGCTTCCGTGGCGCTCGAAAAGAAGGGATGATAAATAAAGAAACCTATTCGAAATCTCTTGTGGAACAAAAAATAATACGGACGGACGTTAAAATTGAACCGAGACGAAATGGATCGTCTTGCGAGTTGTCTTCGCTTTGAAATTGTTAAAAATTGATAAAAGCAATACGACGAAGCTGCAGTCCGCAAAATGTTTGAAGCAAAAAGGAAATAACACGAAAATTATGGGAACGTCGTGTCTCAACTTTTTTTTCCCTCTTGTGCTCGTTTCATCGAACGATAAATACAAACATTTTGAAACGAGAGAGGAGGAAAAATTGAATATGCGAAAGGTTGATTCACGCACAGTTTCTCTACGTGTTTGCTTTTTTGCTTCTTTTCGTTTATTTTTTTTTTTTTTGCATCGAGCATCATTATTCACCTTTCGATGAAACCAAAGAAATTGACGACCTCAGAGTAGGCGAGATTACCCGCTGAATTTAAGCATATTATTAAGCGGAGGAAAAGAAACTAACTAGGATTTCCTTAGTAGCGGCGAGCGAACAGGAATGAGCCCAGCACTGAATCCCGCGGTACCGCCGCTGGGAAATGTAGTGTTCAGGAGGATCCGTTTATCCCGAGACATCGAATTGCGTCCAAGTCCATCTTGAATGGGGCCATTTACCCAT
>NW_027478196.1:127500-132500 GCF_051020975.1 Osmia lignaria lignaria | reverse complement strand
TTTTTTTTTTTGGGAGACGTGTACGCTCCTTTTCATAAAGGAGACTATCTTATTGCGAAAGTCAAAATCGCACGCTCTCACGGCGATTTGCCCCCGTATACGCCTGGGCGTAAGCCCGTGCGTCGCCGACCTAGCGGCCTGCCGATCGGTATTTAGAGGGAGGCACTTTGAAAGCAACACGCCGTTGGAACTTTGAAAAATTTCGATGCGTCGCCAAAGTTCGTACTTTTCGATAAAATCTTCGTCCTATGATACATTTCGATCAAGAACTACATTGATCGTCATGAAACTGTTTTTTTTTTTGGGAGACGTGTACGCTCCTTTTCATAAAGGAGACTATCTTATTGCGAAAGTCAAAATCGCACGCTCTCACGGCGATTTGCCCCCGTATACGCCTGGGCGTAAGCCCGTGCGTCGCCGACCTAGCGGCCTGCCGATCGGTATTTAGAGGGAGGCACTTTGAAAGCAACACGCCGTTGGAACTTTGAAAAATTTCGATGCGTCGCCAAAGTTCGTACTTTTCGATAAAATCTTCGTCCTATGATACATTTCGATCAAGAACTACATTGATCGTCATGAAACTGTTTTTTTTTTTGGGAGACGTGTACGCTCCTTTTCATAAAGGAGACTATCTTATTGCGAAAGTCAAAATCGCACGCTCTCACGGCGATTTGCCCCCGTATACGCCTGGGCGTAAGCCCGTGCGTCGCCGACCTAGCGGCCTGCCGATCGGTATTTAGAGGGAGGCACTTTGAAAGCAACACGCCGTTGGAACTTTGAAAAATTTCGATGCGTCGCCAAAGTTCGTACTTTTCGATAAAATCTTCGTCCTATGATACATTTCGATCAAGAACTACATTGATCGTCATGAAACTGTTTTTTTTTTTGGGAGACGTGTACGCTCCTTTTCATAAAGGAGACTATCTTATTGCGAAAGTCAAAATCGCACGCTCTCACGGCGATTTGCCCCCGTATACGCCTGGGCGTAAGCCCGTGCGTCGCCGACCTAGCGGCCTGCCGATCGGTATTTAGAGGGAGGCACTTTGAAAGCAACACGCCGCTGGAACTTTGAAAAATTTCGGGGCAAAGCAATACGCGGCTGGGACTTTGAAATATTTCGGAGCGCACCTAAAGTTCGTTATTTTGGCTAAACGGAGCGAAAATCTGCATTTATACCATCACGGACGTTAGTTTAATAGCGTTTAACGATGGATCCACGGTACAGAATGCAAAAATATGATTGTTAAAATTTTCGACTAATCGGTTCTAAGAGGCGAAGCAATACGCCGCTGGGACTTTGAAATATTTCGGAGCGCACCTAAAGTTCGTTATTTTGGCTAAACGGAGCGAAAATCTGCATTTATACCATCACGGACGTTAGTTTAATAGCGTTTAACGATGGATCCACGGTACAGAATGCAAAAATATGATTGTTAAAATTTTCGACTAATCGGTTCTAAGAGGCGAAGCAATACGCCGCTGGGACTTTGAAATATTTCGGAGCGCACCTAAAGTTCGTTATTTTGGCTAAACGGAGCGAAAATCTGCATTTATACCATCACGGACGCTAGTTTAATAGCGTTTAACGATCGATCCACGGTACAGAATGCAAAAATATGATTGTTAAAATTTTCGACTAATCGGTTCTAAGAGGCGAAGCAATACGCCGCTGGGACTTTGAAATATTTCGGAGCGCACCTAAAGTTCGTTATTTTGGCTAAACGGAGCGAAAATCTGCATTTATACCATCACGGACGTTAGTTTAATAGCGTTTAACGATCGATCCACGGTACAGAATGCAAAAATATGATTGTTAAAATTTTCGACTAATCGGTTCTAAGAGGCGAAGCAATACGCCGCTGGGACTTTGAAATATTTCGGAGCGCACCTAAAGTTCGTTATTTTGGCTAAACGGAGCGAAAATCTGCATTTATACCATCTCGGACGTTAGTTTAATAGCGTTTAACTATGGATCCACGGTACAGAATGCAAAAATATGATTGTTAAAATTTTCGACTAATCGGTTCTAAGAGGCGAAGCAATACGCCGCTGGGACTTTGAAATATTTCGGAGCGCACCTAAAGTTCGTTATTTTGGCTAAACGGAGCGAAAATCTGCATTTATACCATCACGGACGTTAGTTTAATAGCGTTTAACGATCGATCCACGGTACAGAATGCAAAAATATGATTGTTAAAATTTTCGACTAATCGGTTCTAAGAGGCGAAGCAATACGCCGCTGGGACTTTGAAATATTTCGGAGCGCACCTAAAGTTCGTTATTTTGGCTAAACGGAGCGAAAATCTGCATTTATACCATCACGGACGTTAGTTTAATAGCGTTTAACGATCGATCCACGGTACAGAATGCAAAAATATGATTGTTAAAATTTTCGACTAATCGGTTCTAAGAGGCGAAGCAATACGCCGCTGGGACTTTGAAATATTTCGGAGCGCACCTAAAGTTCGTTATTTTGGCTAAACGGAGCGAAAATCTGCATTTATACCATCACGGACGTTAGTTTAATAGCGTTTAACGATGGATCCACGGTACAGAATGCAAAAATATGATTGTTAAAATTTTCGACTAATCGGTTCTAAGAGGCGAAGCAATACGCCGCTGGGACTTTGAAATATTTCGGAGCGCACCTAAAGTTCGTTATTTTGGCTAAACGGAGCGAAAATCTGCATTTATACCATCACGGACGCTAGTTTAATAGCGTTTAACGATCGATCCACGGTACAGAATGCAAAAATATGATTGTTAAAATTTTCGACTAATCGGTTCTAAGAGGCGAAGCAATACGCCGCTGGGACTTTGAAATATTTCGGACCGCACCTAAAGTTCGTTATTTTGGCTAAACGGAGCGAAAATCTGCATTTATACCATCACGGACGTTAGTTTAATAGCGTTTAACGATCGATCCACGGTACAGAATGCAAAAATATGATTGTTAAAATTTTCGACTAATCGGTTCTAAGAGGCGAAGCAATACGCCGCTGGGACTTTGAAATATTTCGGAGCGCACCTAAAGTTCGTTATTTTGGCTAAACGGAGCGAAAATCTGCATTTATACCATCACGGACGTTAGTTTAATAGCGTTTAACGATCGATCCACGGTACAGAATGCAAAAATATGATTGTTAAAATTTTCGACTAATCGGTTCTAAGAGGCGAAGCAATACGCCGCTGGGACTTTGAAATATTTCGGAGCGCACCTAAAGTTCGTTATTTTGGCTAAACGGAGCGAAAATCTGCATTTATACCATCACGGACGTTAGTTTAATAGCGTTTAACGATGGATCCACGGTACAGAATGCAAAAATATGATTGTTAAAATTTTCGACTAATCGGTTCTAAGAGGCGAAGCAATACGCCGCTGGGACTTTGAAATATTTCGGAGCGCACCTAAAGTTCGTTATTTTGGCTAAACGGAGCGAAAATCTGCATTTATACCATCACGGACGCTAGTTTAATAGCGTTTAACGATCGATCCACGGTACAGAATGCAAAAATATGATTGTTAAAATTTTCGACTAATCGGTTCTAAGAGGCGAAGCAATACGCCGCTGGGACTTTGAAATATTTCGGAGCGCACCTAAAGTTCGTTATTTTGGCTAAACGGAGCGAAAATCTGCATTTATACCATCACGGACGCTAGTTTAATAGCGTTTAACGATCGATCCACGGTACAGAATGCAAAAATATGATTGTTAAAATTTTCGACTAATCGGTTCTAAGAGGCGAAGCAATACGCCGCTGGGACTTTGAAATATTTCGGAGCGCACCTATAGTTCGTTATTTTGGCTAAACGGAGCGAAAATCTGCATTTATACCATCACGGACGTTAGTTTAATAGCGTTTAACGATGGATCCACGGTACAGAATGCAAAAATATGATTGTTAAAATTTTCGACTTATCGGTTCTGGATCACTGAAAAATCAAAAAAAATTATTAATTTTGATTAATTAAATTACATATGTAGTTTTATATTGTTATAGTCTCGTATTTGTTAATGTTTTGTCGTAAGAAAATGCAAAAATATCGTTTTAATGTTTTCGTCTCATCGGTTCTGGATCGCTGAAAAATCAAAAAAAAATATTAATTTTGATTAATTAAATTACAAATGGAGTTTTATATTGCTATAGTCGCTTATTTGTTAATGTTTTACCGTAAGAAAATGCAAAAATATCGTTTTAATATTTTCATCTCATCGGTTCTGGGCGGTTTTAAAATTTTTTAAAATATTAATTAAACCCATGATTTACATGAGAATGTGAATTTATTATGTCCTGCATGTTAATTTATTAATTTTCATGTATAGAACGTTATAAAATGAAAGGATATGTTCGACGATATTTTCAGTCTAAGTTTTACCGTGCCGGCGGGATGGTACGCTCTCACGGCGGTTTGCACAGGCATACGCCTGGGCGTAAGCCCATGCGTCGCCGACCTAGCGGCCGGCCGTTCGGTATTTATAGGAAGGCACTTTCGGTTCGCTCGGACCGGTCGGGAGTAGCGTCGAGCGTGTGGCTCTTTTATGACTTCGGTTGAAAAGCAGTCTACCGCTCCTCGAGAATATACTTTCTCGACTATTCTCGTTCCGGTTTTCCGTTGCGGATTATTATTAATCTCCACACAGCATTACCACGGGTCGGTGTCTAAGACCGAATGGCCCATATGTGGTGAGCCTTGTAATATAAGGCTGGTGACCTGTATGCACTTATAAATGTTGCATACTTGTACAAACTGAGCATCAACTGTCTGTAACCAAAATTTGTTAAAACTGAAAAAGTTATAAGATTGTATAAAATTTTTGAACCAAGAAAGTAGTGTTAGACGAAAATTCGTTCTATCACTTTTAGAAGGGAGACTGTTTGGAAATATTTAAAGTATAAAATACACAAAAGTCCACTGAATTATGAACAAAATTACGTCCCTGAATTTAAGAAAAGTCAAGAGGTGTCAGAAATAAAATCCTCTCTGATACGTTCAGAGA
>NW_027478196.1:122500-125000 GCF_051020975.1 Osmia lignaria lignaria | reverse complement strand
AAAAGTTTATTGAGCTCGGACCAAAAATTATACAAAACGAGAAAGATATAATAAATAATACCATATACATGACACAAAACACATAAATCTCGGGTTCGAGCCAATAAGAAACAAATACCAAAACGCTGCGATGCGGTAAAATTACACCGACACGGTTACGTGCGGAGGTCGCTTTGATTACTCATCGCGTTTCTCCCGTCCGTTCGGAACCGCCGGCAAAAAAACTGTGCGACCAACGGCGCCAAAGAGCACGACGCCGGACCATTTCTCTCTGGCTGATGTGAATGGAAGTAAAAGACGCTTGCGTGAGGTCTCTCGACCTTTATCTCTCTAACTTATACTTATGGGTCGTCGTCTACTTGATCGGGTACAAACAAGTCGTAAGAAACAAACAAACAAACCACAAAAATACAAGTCGTAAAAAAACAAACTTCTGTTGGTTAACCTACAATATGAAGGATCGAAATGAAAGAAGGATCATATTATTACAAACCGAAAGTGAAGGATCATTAAAATTGAAATACAATATATATAAATATATAAATGTACCCGTCGTTGCGACACCCTAGTTAAATGGAAAGATATAAAAAAGAGAGAAAAGGAATACAGATGACCCGCCGTCTGATCTTTGCTAAATGATCTGGCATCACCGGAGTTTTTTTGGTCCGTGTTGCGTTCGCTCTATTCGAAATGAAACTCGCGGAGGCGAAGAATTGTTAAAAGTTTACGAAGCGTCTAGGAGTGGTTAAAACTGAGAGAGTTGAAACTACGATGTATTAGAACGAGCAACCGTCGAAACTTTGTTTTCGCGACGTTCTTTTCGTCGCTCTCGTCCCCACGCTCCTACGCTTTGGTTGTTTCTTTGCCATCCGTGTTGCGATAAAAAGATTTCTCCATTGTCCAAAAAGGACGGATCGAGATTCCTCTTTCGAGAGGGAGAGAGAGGTACTTGCGGGTAACCTGGAATCTACGAAACACGCACCGTGGTAAGATTCGTGCGTCCGCCTGATCGATGTGTGTTGTTTACGGACCGGCTGAGAAGCGACGATAGCGAGTCTTTGAAAAACTATGTGTCCATTAGTTAGACCGATCGTCGCCGGCCGTGTGTCTGTTCGAATCTCGCAACCCACGATTCAGCGACAGGACGCGCGCTCGCATTCCTTGTGTGCGTTCGTACTTTTCAAGGTTTTTAAATGTACTTTACGCCCGACCGTCGAGAGGAGCGTGCCACTGGGCGTTTCTCCGACGGTTTCCGTCCTTGGACGCGATCGTGTCGTCAACGATCGAACAAACAAACAAATACGTTGGCGACGCCCGAATTCGCTCTCCCGCACGCGCCGGGTGGGAGAGTGATGTGGGTATCGAATGTGATGCGTGTTAATAATGAAAATAACACTCTAAAGATCTAAAGAGTTTGAAATACAAAATTTTACGATTACCCTGAACGGTGGATCACTTGGCTCGTGGGTCGATGAAGAACGCAGCTAATTGCGCGTCAACGTGTGAACTGCAGGACACATGAACATCGACATTTCGAACGCACATTGCGGTCCACGGATACAATTCCTGGACCACGCCTGGCTGAGGGTCGTTTTCTTAACAAAAGACTGCTTGCGTTTGCTTCTCGAAAAAAGAGTAATTCATTTCTTTCTAAACATCTCGCCGTCGTTCAACGAAAGTAGAACGTTTCGGAGCGGGATTATCGAACGAAATTGAAAGAATGAATGAACGATAAACAAAGAAAGAGTCGCAACGTACGAGCGATAGTTGGGCAGTTCGTCGGCGTTTGTCGTGGAAACGATGTGACGAAAATCGCAACCGATACACTAAATGCAGGCCGTTAAAGGAGAGAAACAAATTTCGAAATATCTCTTCGAACTAGCGCAAGTGCGTCACGGCGCGCGAGTCGTTCGTTAAAATTTATAAACGACCGCCCGTGAAAGCACCGAGTTCTCGGAAGATAATCTATAAAGATTCTCCATCCTGCTGGAAGTTATCGGATCGGCGCGATTGTTCACTTGTAGAAATCCACGCTCCCGACGTTGCCAGAAACGATATTTACGAAAGGTGTGTCAAAAATAAACGAAAGAAGCTCTCCTATAAATTTAGAAAAAGCAAACGAGTGAAATGTTTGAGATGATAATTTGCTGAAATGCAAGCTCGAATAGCCCCAGGGTTTCGAATGATTCCCCGCGCTTTATACATCTCTCTGTTTACAAACGGTGTATAAATGAAAGATCGCTTCAGATGGGTCGTCGCTGTTTGACGCGCGATGCTGTTCCTTTTTTTTTGTCTGTCTGTGCGTTTAGCTTCGCTAAACAAGTTAAATGGTTAAAAAGCGTCGAAAAAGCGAATACACACGCGACAAGACAAATCTAACGAGTAAAGGAACGCTCCGCTCCAAGATAAAAATGGTTGTTTACAATCAATACAGCGTTTCGGTACCCCTGATCGTAGTCTGAAACTGTGTAACAAAAGAGAGGAAAGCGAATGGTGAAGG
>NW_027478196.1:110000-115000 GCF_051020975.1 Osmia lignaria lignaria | reverse complement strand
AAATCTGCATTTATACCATCACGGACGCTAGTTTAATAGCGTTTAACGATCGATCCACGGTACAGAATGCAAAAATATGATTGTTAAAATTTTCGACTAATCGGTTCTAAGAGGCGAAGCAATACGCCGCTGGGACTTTGAAATATTTCGGAGCGCACCTAAAGTTCGTTATTTTGGCTAAACGGAGCGAAAATCTGCATTTATACCATCACGGACGTTAGTTTAATAGCGTTTAACGATCGATCCACGGTACAGAATGCAAAAATATGATTGTTAAAATTTTCGACTAATCGGTTCTAAGAGGCGAAGCAATACGCCGCTGGGACTTTGAAATATTTCGGAGCGCACCTAAAGTTCGTTATTTTGGCTAAACGGAGCGAAAATCTGCATTTATACCATCTCGGACGTTAGTTTAATAGCGTTTAACTATGGATCCACGGTACAGAATGCAAAAATATGATTGTTAAAATTTTCGACTAATCGGTTCTAAGAGGCGAAGCAATACGCCGCTGGGACTTTGAAATATTTCGGAGCGCACCTAAAGTTCGTTATTTTGGCTAAACGGAGCGAAAATCTGCATTTATACCATCACGGACGTTAGTTTAATAGCGTTTAACGATCGATCCACGGTACAGAATGCAAAAATATGATTGTTAAAATTTTCGACTAATCGGTTCTAAGAGGCGAAGCAATACGCCGCTGGGACTTTGAAATATTTCGGAGCGCACCTAAAGTTCGTTATTTTGGCTAAACGGAGCGAAAATCTGCATTTATACCATCACGGACGTTAGTTTAATAGCGTTTAACGATCGATCCACGGTACAGAATGCAAAAATATGATTGTTAAAATTTTCGACTAATCGGTTCTAAGAGGCGAAGCAATACGCCGCTGGGACTTTGAAATATTTCGGAGCGCACCTAAAGTTCGTTATTTTGGCTAAACGGAGCGAAAATCTGCATTTATACCATCACGGACGTTAGTTTAATAGCGTTTAACGATCGATCCACGGTACAGAATGCAAAAATATGATTGTTAAAATTTTCGACTAATCGGTTCTAAGAGGCGAAGCAATACGCCGCTGGGACTTTGAAATATTTCGGAGCGCACCTAAAGTTCGTTATTTTGGCTAAACGGAGCGAAAATCTGCATTTATACCATCACGGACGTTAGTTTAATACCGTTTAACGATCGATCCACGGTACAGAATGCAAAAATATGATTGTTAAAATTTTCGACTAATCGGTTCTAAGAGGCGAAGCAATACGCCGCTGGGACTTTGAAATATTTCGGAGCGCACCTAAAGTTCGTTATTTTGGCTAAACGGAGCGAAAATCTGCATTTATACCATCACGGACGTTAGTTTAATAGCGTTTAACGATGGATCCACGGTACAGAATGCAAAAATATGATTGTTAAAATTTTCGACTAATCGGTTCTAAGAGGCGAAGCAATACGCCGCTGGGACTTTGAAATATTTCGGAGCGCACCTAAAGTTCGTTATTTTGGCTAAACGGAGCGAAAATCTGCATTTATACCATCACGGACGCTAGTTTAATAGCGTTTAACGATCGATCCACGGTACAGAATGCAAAAATATGATTGTTAAAATTTTCGACTAATCGGTTCTAAGAGGCGAAGCAATACGCCGCTGGGACTTTGAAATATTTCGGAGCGCACCTAAAGTTCGTTATTTTGGCTAAACGGAGCGAAAATCTGCATTTATACCATCACGGACGTTAGTTTAATAGCGTTTAACGATGGATCCACGGTACAGAATGCAAAAATATGATTGTTAAAATTTTCGACTAATCGGTTCTAAGAGGCGAAGCAATACGCCGCTGGGACTTTGAAATATTTCGGAGCGCACCTAAAGTTCGTTATTTTGGCTAAACGGAGCGAAAATCTGCATTTATACCATCACGGACGCTAGTTTAATAGCGTTTAACGATCGATCCACGGTACAGAATGCAAAAATATGATTGTTAAAATTTTCGACTAATCGGTTCTAAGAGGCGAAGCAATACGCCGCTGGGACTTTGAAATATTTCGGAGCGCACCTAAAGTTCGTTATTTTGGCTAAACGGAGCGAAAATCTGCATTTATACCATCACGGACGTTAGTTTAATAGCGTTTAACGATCGATCCACGGTACAGAATGCAAAAATATGATTGTTAAAATTTTCGACTAATCGGTTCTAAGAGGCGAAGCAATACGCCGCTGGGACTTTGAAATATTTCGGAGCGCACCTAAAGTTCGTTATTTTGGCTAAACGGAGCGAAAATCTGCATTTATACCATCACGGACGTTAGTTTAATAGCGTTTAACGATGGATCCACGGTACAGAATGCAAAAATATGATTGTTAAAATTTTCGACTAATCGGTTCTAAGAGGCGAAGCAATACGCCGCTGGGACTTTGAAATATTTCGGAGCGCACCTAAAGTTCGTTATTTTGGCTAAACGGAGCGAAAATCTGCATTTATACCATCACGGACGCTAGTTTAATAGCGTTTAACGATCGATCCACGGTACAGAATGCAAAAATATGATTGTTAAAATTTTCGACTAATCGGTTCTAAGAGGCGAAGCAATACGCCGCTGGGACTTTGAAATATTTCGGAGCGCACCTAAAGTTCGTTATTTTGGCTAAACGGAGCGAAAATCTGCATTTATACCATCACGGACGTTAGTTTAATAGCGTTTAACGATGGATCCACGGTACAGAATGCAAAAATATGATTGTTAAAATTTTCGACTAATCGGTTCTAAGAGGCGAAGCAATACGCCGCTGGGACTTTGAAATATTTCGGAGCGCACCTAAAGTTCGTTATTTTGGCTAAACGGAGCGAAAATCTGCATTTATACCATCACGGACGCTAGTTTAATAGCGTTTAACGATCGATCCACGGTACAGAATGCAAAAATATGATTGTTAAAATTTTCGACTAATCGGTTCTAAGAGGCGAAGCAATACGCCGCTGGGACTTTGAAATATTTCGGAGCGCACCTAAAGTTCGTTATTTTGGCTAAACGGAGCGAAAATCTGCATTTATACCATCACGGACGTTAGTTTAATAGCGTTTAACGATGGATCCACGGTACAGAATGCAAAAATATGATTGTTAAAATTTTCGACTAATCGGTTCTAAGAGGCGAAGCAATACGCCGCTGGGACTTTGAAATATTTCGGAGCGCACCTAAAGTTCGTTATTTTGGCTAAACGGAGCGAAAATCTGCATTTATACCATCACGGACGCTAGTTTAATAGCGTTTAACGATCGATCCACGGTACAGAATGCAAAAATATGATTGTTAAAATTTTCGACTAATCGGTTCTAAGAGGCGAAGCAATACGCCGCTGGGACTTTGAAATATTTCGGAGCGCACCTAAAGTTCGTTATTTTGGCTAAACGGAGCGAAAATCTGCATTTATACCATCACGGACGCTAGTTTAATAGCGTTTAACGATCGATCCACGGTACAGAATGCAAAAATATGATTGTTAAAATTTTCGACTAATCGGTTCTAAGAGGCGAAGCAATACGCCGCTGGGACTTTGAAATATTTCGGAGCGCACCTATAGTTCGTTATTTTGGCTAAACGGAGCGAAAATCTGCATTTATACCATCACGGACGTTAGTTTAATAGCGTTTAACGATGGATCCACGGTACAGAATGCAAAAATATGATTGTTAAAATTTTCGACTTATCGGTTCTGGATCACTGAAAAATCAAAAAAAATTATTAATTTTGATTAATTAAATTACATATGTAGTTTTATATTGTTATAGTCTCGTATTTGTTAATGTTTTGTCGTAAGAAAATGCAAAAATATCGTTTTAATGTTTTCGTCTCATCGGTTCTGGATCGCTGAAAAATCAAAAAAAAATATTAATTTTGATTAATTAAATTACAAATGGAGTTTTATATTGCTATAGTCGCTTATTTGTTAATGTTTTACCGTAAGAAAATGCAAAAATATCGTTTTAATATTTTCATCTCATCGGTTCTGGGCGGTTTTAAAATTTTTTAAAATATTAATTAAACCCATGATTTACATGAGAATGTGAATTTATTATGTCCTGCATGTTAATTTATTAATTTTCATGTATAGAACGTTATAAAATGAAAGGATATGTTCGACGATATTTTCAGTCTAAGTTTTACCGTGCCGGCGGGATGGTACGCTCTCACGGCGGTTTGCACAGGCATACGCCTGGGCGTAAGCCCATGCGTCGCCGACCTAGCGGCCGGCCGTTCGGTATTTATAGGAAGGCACTTTCGGTTCGCTCGGACCGGTCGGGAGTAGCGTCGAGCGTGTGGCTCTTTTATGACTTCGGTTGAAAAGCAGTCTACCGCTCCTCGAGAATATACTTTCTCGACTATTCTCGTTCCGGTTTTCCGTTGCGGATTATTATTAATCTCCACACAGCATTACCACGGGTCGGTGTCTAAGACCGAATGGCCCATATGTGGTGAGCCTTGTAATATAAGGCTGGTGACCTGTATGCACTTATAAATGTTGCATACTTGTACAAACTGAGCATCAACTGTCTGTAACCAAAATTTGTTAAAACTGAAAAAGTTATAAGATTGTATAAAATTTTTGAACCAAGAAAGTAGTGTTAGACGAAAATTCGTTCTATCACTTTTAGAAGGGAGACTGTTTGGAAATATTTAAAGTATAAAATACACAAAAGTCCACTGAATTATGAACAAAATTACGTCCCTGAATTTAAGAAAAGTCAAGAGGTGTCAGAAATAAAATCCTCTCTGATACGTTCAGAGAGGAAAATAAGTATGGAGAGAGGAGTAAAAATGAAAGAAGTTTTAAGGCTGGGGAAACTTCTAAAGGAGAGAGATTCCAACATATCTAATATGTACATTTAAAGCAAGTCCAAGGAACTCTCTCCGTTAATGTTTGAAAAGGTGTGTGCAGATGGAGGAGAAATGTATAAAGTACAGAGACGAGGTTGGTGGGCCCGCTCTAATGATAAAG
>NW_027478196.1:105000-107500 GCF_051020975.1 Osmia lignaria lignaria | reverse complement strand
CGCCGGCAAAAAAACTGTGCGACCAACGGCGCCAAAGAGCACGACGCCGGACCATTTCTCTCTGGCTGATGTGAATGGAAGTAAAAGACGCTTGCGTGAGGTCTCTCGACCTTTATCTCTCTAACTTATACTTATGGGTCGTCGTCTACTTGATCGGGTACAAACAAGTCGTAAGAAACAAACAAACAAACCACAAAAATACAAGTCGTAAAAAAACAAACTTCTGTTGGTTAACCTACAATATGAAGGATCGAAATGAAAGAAGGATCATATTATTACAAACCGAAAGTGAAGGATCATTAAAATTGAAATACAATATATATAAATATATAAATGTACCCGTCGTTGCGACACCCTAGTTAAATGGAAAGATATAAAAAAGAGAGAAAAGGAATACAGATGACCCGCCGTCTGATCTTTGCTAAATGATCTGGCATCACCGGAGTTTTTTTGGTCCGTGTTGCGTTCGCTCTATTCGAAATGAAACTCGCGGAGGCGAAGAATTGTTAAAAGTTTACGAAGCGTCTAGGAGTGGTTAAAACTGAGAGAGTTGAAACTACGATGTATTAGAACGAGCAACCGTCGAAACTTTGTTTTCGCGACGTTCTTTTCGTCGCTCTCGTCCCCACGCTCCTACGCTTTGGTTGTTTCTTTGCCATCCGTGTTGCGATAAAAAGATTTCTCCATTGTCCAAAAAGGACGGATCGAGATTCCTCTTTCGAGAGGGAGAGAGAGGTACTTGCGGGTAACCTGGAATCTACGAAACACGCACCGTGGTAAGATTCGTGCGTCCGCCTGATCGATGTGTGTTGTTTACGGACCGGCTGAGAAGCGACGATAGCGAGTCTTTGAAAAACTATGTGTCCATTAGTTAGACCGATCGTCGCCGGCCGTGTGTCTGTTCGAATCTCGCAACCCACGATTCAGCGACAGGACGCGCGCTCGCATTCCTTGTGTGCGTTCGTACTTTTCAAGGTTTTTAAATGTACTTTACGCCCGACCGTCGAGAGGAGCGTGCCACTGGGCGTTTCTCCGACGGTTTCCGTCCTTGGACGCGATCGTGTCGTCAACGATCGAACAAACAAACAAATACGTTGGCGACGCCCGAATTCGCTCTCCCGCACGCGCCGGGTGGGAGAGTGATGTGGGTATCGAATGTGATGCGTGTTAATAATGAAAATAACACTCTAAAGATCTAAAGAGTTTGAAATACAAAATTTTACGATTACCCTGAACGGTGGATCACTTGGCTCGTGGGTCGATGAAGAACGCAGCTAATTGCGCGTCAACGTGTGAACTGCAGGACACATGAACATCGACATTTCGAACGCACATTGCGGTCCACGGATACAATTCCTGGACCACGCCTGGCTGAGGGTCGTTTTCTTAACAAAAGACTGCTTGCGTTTGCTTCTCGAAAAAAGAGTAATTCATTTCTTTCTAAACATCTCGCCGTCGTTCAACGAAAGTAGAACGTTTCGGAGCGGGATTATCGAACGAAATTGAAAGAATGAATGAACGATAAACAAAGAAAGAGTCGCAACGTACGAGCGATAGTTGGGCAGTTCGTCGGCGTTTGTCGTGGAAACGATGTGACGAAAATCGCAACCGATACACTAAATGCAGGCCGTTAAAGGAGAGAAACAAATTTCGAAATATCTCTTCGAACTAGCGCAAGTGCGTCACGGCGCGCGAGTCGTTCGTTAAAATTTATAAACGACCGCCCGTGAAAGCACCGAGTTCTCGGAAGATAATCTATAAAGATTCTCCATCCTGCTGGAAGTTATCGGATCGGCGCGATTGTTCACTTGTAGAAATCCACGCTCCCGACGTTGCCAGAAACGATATTTACGAAAGGTGTGTCAAAAATAAACGAAAGAAGCTCTCCTATAAATTTAGAAAAAGCAAACGAGTGAAATGTTTGAGATGATAATTTGCTGAAATGCAAGCTCGAATAGCCCCAGGGTTTCGAATGATTCCCCGCGCTTTATACATCTCTCTGTTTACAAACGGTGTATAAATGAAAGATCGCTTCAGATGGGTCGTCGCTGTTTGACGCGCGATGCTGTTCCTTTTTTTTTGTCTGTCTGTGCGTTTAGCTTCGCTAAACAAGTTAAATGGTTAAAAAGCGTCGAAAAAGCGAATACACACGCGACAAGACAAATCTAACGAGTAAAGGAACGCTCCGCTCCAAGATAAAAATGGTTGTTTACAATCAATACAGCGTTTCGGTACCCCTGATCGTAGTCTGAAACTGTGTAACAAAAGAGAGGAAAGCGAATGGTGAAGGAACTTCGAAGCCTCCGTGGCGTGGCTAGAACTTGTGATAAAAGTATGTTTGCAGCAATTATGCATGCTCCCGTTAAAACAGCATTTCAATGTCTCGCATGGCTTAAAGCTCTAGGAGGCTTCAACATTTAGAATACATACGGACTACTTCGTTTGTTAAAGATAAGCGAAGACCGCGCGACCATCGCTCGGTCGTCCAGTCCTCGAAAGT